>NC_079448.1:6291762-6376498 GCF_903798145.1 Danio aesculapii
AAGCTATTATATTTGATTTACCAAAATCACACAAGTGCCAATTTCACATCTGTCACATCCATAACGAAGCTTTTTCCTCATAAATGCAAAAAAATGTAAAATAATAAAAAATTCAATCAATCGATTTTGTTCTATAGTAAGCCAACTCTTCACCCTTTGAGGAGCATTGATCCTTTTGGGTTGTGCAGTTTAATTCACAGAATTTCTACAATGTTTGTTTTATACTGTAAACTCATGTACTTTTTTGGTAACATCCATAATGCATGTTTATTTTCCTCATTTAAAATATAAAAAATGTTTACAGATTGATATTTTTCTGCTCCCATAATGCTGTGGTTAGTTGTTTTGGATAATATAAACAGATGTTTAAATAAAATGATAGCATATACTTTCACTGTAAATGTAAATGTACTGCAAATGTCATATCCATAATGCTGGAATTGCTCATCTCTCATGTTAGACCTAAGGATTGATTAATATTTTTCTGTCTATAGGTCGAAGTACTTCAGAAGTAACACAGCTGGGGAACACTTTACCATTGAGGTACACCAAAGTCTATTTGCTAATATATAATGAAAATATAGTTTATAAGTGAAATTTAATTGTATATGAATGTAGTTTCATTGGTGTTTGTGAGTGATCATGCGTTCTGTTTCAGTTTGAGAATCTTGTGGAGAGCGATGAGGTGAGGACGCACTTACAAAACCACGTTTAAGTTCTTATTAGATTCTTCTTTTGCTTAGACGTTGACTTTTGTCTTTTTTTTCCAGGGTGAGAGCTCACAAAGCTGCCCCAGGTATGATATTAATCTTGTTGTTGTTTTTTTTTTTTTTTTTTACATTTTTGATTGTTTATCTGCACACATACTAGGGGTGTCAAAATTAATTGTTTCTTTGTTGCATGTGATGCAGACACGAACAATTTGGTACCAGTTTAGTAATAATCATAACCAGTTATTATGCACCGTCATCATTTATCACATATGCGTTATATGGTGGTAGCTTACTATAGTAATTAAAATGCTCCCAACTACTTAAAAAGCAGAAAACTGTGCACAATTCACTGCTTGTGAGTTTGCTAGACAGTTTTTCGCTGGCAGGGAAGTACATCAGATCCCAGCTAGGAAAAAATGAAAGCTGTAAACTCTCTGGCTGCGTCCGAAACCGCCTACTACTCAGTAGGTACTGCATTTGAATTTAACGTACTACTCGGCCGTTAGAAAAGTACATTCTATACAGTATGAATGTGAGAAGTATGAATAGGATTCGGACGTACTACATCCGCCATTTTGTCATAGTCACGTGACCTACTTGCGTCAGTTGCGTTGCTTTACTTCCATTTGTGAATTCTTTCACGGGGCAGCATGGGATGCACACTTAAGAATCTCACCGGAAGTAGTAAGTCATCCGGGTACTTCTCGCATAATGATTTTCGAATTCTATGAATTCGGACATACTACTCGGCTCGCATACTGATTTTAACATACTATATTGAATTGAAGTATGCGGTTTCGGACACAGCCTCTCTCACTCACTCACACTCTCTGTGGCTTCTTTGACCTGCTGGCGTGTTCATGAGGTAATGTTTTATCTCCTCTCTCGGCTGTTACAACAATAACGTTACTTGTGGATTCAGACACAAGTATGTCTGCAGAGTGAGTTTTCTCCACCACGTCGCTGTCTATAATGGATCAGCTGATTGCCGTGGCCGTTTACCATCAGTGTCCGTGTCACTGCTTAACAGCACCAGAGCCATGCTGACCGTTAGAGCCAATCGCAGCCCTTTCTGTTGAGCGTGTGATCAGTTTTGAGCGAGTTCTTAAACGCCTATGATTGATCAAAAAGCAAAAGGATAATATTTACATTTGTTTATTTGCTATAAATTTTGTTCTGTGCATGTACTTGAGCTTTGTTACATTCAAAAAGTGTTTTCTTTGTGCAGGTAAACATAAGGGTACAGTTTATATATCTGACTACTTGTATTAAAGGATTAAATTGTATTACAAATAATATATAAAGATATTTAAAAATGATACGTTTTAATGCAATAATTATTGTGTTGCTAAGTAAAATATCAAATTGTGTATGGAAAGCATCGTCAAGCAGAGCTGTGATCAAAACAAAATGGTATTGGCTGTTTTTAAAGGGGAGGGGCTACTCTATGCCCCGCCCTACATGTTTCAGTTGAGATTCCGTCAAACATTGAATAAAAAACGCACAATTCACAGGACCTTTAAGGCTGTAAATCTCAGTTGTGCGAATGAATGACATTGTTGAATGATGAATAACTGTCAGATAGTATTATTGTTATTTTTAATATTATCATCATTATTATTATCACACAAGATACTATTGTACAAAAAGTATAGGCCTATACTTAATTTTAATAGTCAGTATAGTAGGTTTAATAGTATTTACAGGCACTAGTTCAGCCCTACTTTTTATTTATTTATAAATAAATTGTTAAATTCTGTGACTTTTTTATATGGTTATTACAGCTTTAATGCAATTTTTGAGTGATCCTATCTAAGGTTTTTATGTCAGTTGTGTTGTTTTATGTTTGGGTTTACACATTTCCAGCCACGCTGACTAATATTCAAACTGTCTTTTCATATTGGTGGTCGACTCTTGGCCTGGATAAGCTCTAAAATGAACCTGATAGTCAAAATTATCAATATTATAATCAATTTAGGACTAACTATTCACATCAGATCAGTGCATCACATGACATAAAGTACCACAGATTTTAATAAGCTGATGGCAACTCTGAACTCAATGCTCTCCTGTGATTGGTCCAGACCCATCAGCGAGGAGGAGATCAGCCACTTAAAGGAGCATCGCTATGCTGCGCTCTCAGACAAACAGGTGCAGATCGATGAAAAGCTAAAAGCACAGGTATAGCAGGTTTCATTCAAAATCCTTTCTGGTTTTCATTTGTTGTTTTCCATTGCTTTGTTTTTTTTTGCCCCTGCTATTATTTTATTTAGTTAACCTTCCCTTTCTGTTGTGATTTCTGCCCAGTTAGTGGCAGAAGAGGAGAAGTTAAGGCTAGAAGAGGAGGCTGTTTTTGCAGCCCAGCGCGAGGCAGCGCGGCTCGCTAAGGAACGAAAGCTAAAGGAGGTGAGGCGTTCGCACTGAGCACGCCCAGCCCTTCTCAAAAAACCCGCCCACTTGCCTTCAGCCACACCCCTTTCACTTTTGACACGCCCTGAGTTGTGTTAAATTTATAACTCTGATTTTAACAGGAATAGTTGCTTGGGTTTTTAAGTTATGTATTGTATGTTGGTCAAAGCTGAATTAAAACAATTATCATGCTTTTTTTGTTCTTGCCATGAATTACAGACATCTACTAACTTGTCATTCAGTGTAACAATAGTTTATAGAAAATATATAATATTATTATTTATTTATTTATTTATTATTAATTAATTAATTATTTATTTAATTAATTAATTTATATGTACACACACATCCATCATCCATGCAATTGAAGTCAAAGCTATTCGCCCTCCAGTGGATAGTTTTTATTTTATTATTATTATTATTTTTTATATTTCTCAGATAATTTTTAACAGAGCAAGTAATCACAGCATTTATTACATAAATATAAACAAAAAACTAAAAAATATATTATAACCCTTTTGAAGATAATTTTTTTCTGATTTACTTTGAACAAACTACTGTTGTCCGATAACTTGCCTGATTATCCGAACGTGCCTAGTTAACCATATTAACTTAGGCTGCATCCAAAACTGCCTATTACTCAGTAGGTACCGCATTTATATTAAACGCACTATTCGGCCGTTACAATAGTACGTTCTATACAGGATGAATGTGAGAAGTATTAATGGAATTCGAACGTACTACATCCACCATTTTGTCATGGTCATGCGACCTATCTGCATCAGTTGCGTCGCTTCACCCCCATTCGCGAATTCTCTCATGGGGCATCATGGGATAGCGCAGCATGCATGGGATGCGCACTTCAGAATCTCGCCGAAAGTAGCAAGTTATCCGGGTACTTCTCACATACTGATTTTCGATTTCTATGAATTCTGACATGCTACTTGGTTTACAAACTGATTTCAGCGTACTATATAGTATGGAAGGATGCGGTTTTGGACGCAGCCCTAGTCTTTAAATTGCACTTCAAACTGAATACTAGTATCTTGCAAAATAACTAGTAAAATATTTACCACTGTCATCATGGCAAAGACAAAAGAAATGAGTAATTAAAACTATTATATTTTATAATGTGTTGAGGAAAATATTTTCTTCATTAAACAATACTTGGGAGAATTAAAAATTCTAAAAGAATTTAAAAGTCACAGGAGGGCTAATAATTCTAAGACTAAGAATAATGCTAAAAAAATTATTTAGCCACTTACAAAACAAGGATCATTTGATGACATATTTAAAAATGCTATTTGTAGATCGAAAATGCAGCTGCTAAATCAAATGAACATTTAGTATTTTACATTATATTTTGATCCTGGTCGGAATAATTATGCTTTTCTGTTTTTTCATAAATTTGTTACGCTGAATGATGACGAGTTATTATTTCATACCATATAATTATATTACAGTTTGGCTTTAATGAAATATTTTAAACTTATTTTTTTAAAAAGGTATGCTTTGCATAACATTTTAAAATGTTCAAAATGGGATATCTCATTTGTACATTTTTTTTTCTCATCCTTAACATAAACCATTTATAGATTTCAGCAGGCAATGAATAGTTCATGTCAGGGACTAATAAACAGGACTGAAGGCTTATTGTTGCTCCAGCATTAAATATTAACAAACCTCTGATGAATGACCCAGCAGTTAATGTTCTTAATAGTAAAATCAATCTGCTTCCAAGAAAACCTTCTCCATTTTAAACTAGCTATCTTAAACCACCTCTCTCATCTCCTCCTCCTTTTATTAGCATTTTTCTTCTTAATTTGCCTTAATGTCTTCTGTTCTGACTTATTTTCTCTTATTTGGCTGCTTTCTACCATGAGCTGTGTGTTTTACCATCTGATGATTTGCCGTCTGTTTAGTAGGACACTAAACTTGAATTGTTAGTCATTTTTAAATGTTTTGTTTTCAGGGGAAGCCCCAGAGGACCAAACTCAGATCAGAACCAGAGAGCAAAGACAGTCGGCACAAACCGTGAGTTTATTCGGTTAATGCAAATGATATTCCATGACCCCAAGATATTTGTGCACAAATCATGCTTAAAGCATAAACCCATTACATTTGACTCAAAATTCCACATCCACGTGGTGTATTCATAATGACCTCCCATTTTTGTAATTGTCCCATTTTAAGTTGGTTGTAAAATAATGTTTAGTGCATGAACTTGGAGACATTATCCAAGATTTATATATGTGTGTGTGTATATATGAATTTTTTTTATGTGTATATTTATTTGCATGTATGCATGTGTGTGTGTGTGTATATGTGTGTGTATATATATATATATATATATATATATATATGCATGCATGCATGCATACACACACACACACACACACACACACACGTGTGTGTGTATGTATGCATGCATGCATGTATGGAGATATATATATATATATATATATATATATATATATATATATATATATATATATATATATATATATATGTATATATGTATATATGCATGTGTGTGTGTATATATATATATATATATATATATATTCACTAATATATATATTCACACATGTATGTATGTTTATATATAATATTTAACTGTGAGTAAAACTGAAAAAATCATGGCACCTGTATAGGCAGGCGTGTCTACAGTTTAAATGTAATAAAAGATTCATAGATGAATCTTTTATTATGATTTATCTACACATCTAAGGTGATGACAGCAGAGATTTGCAGATGGATGATGTAACTGTGTGTGTTTCTTCAGAAAAGCATCCGATGAAGATTTTGAGGTGTACCTGCAGAGTGTAAAGGCTCAATCTGAAGCGTTTCGCAGTAACAGTAAGTTCCTATTAACACATTAAAATACTACAGAATATTATTATAATACACTTAATTTATTGTTAGTCTGATAAAACAATATTCCATAAAATAGTAATATTTGTCTGTTTTAAATTTGACAATGACCTGAAGGACTGAGCTCTGAGACGAATGTGGTGACCCCGAACACGGAGAGCAGCTGGGACTTCACCAGTAAGACTGATGCCACCTCACTGGAGCTGGAGTGGGAGGATGAGGAGGGTGAGCGACTTTACCGAACATCACACAAAATGAGGAAGAGCTGTGATGGAAGAGCTTTTCCTCAATGTTTTTAGCAAAGCGCAAACTTTTAAGAGTTATGACATAATGTTTATGCATTATGGAAACCATTTAAAAGTGTCAAAAGCGATAAGTGAAACAGTGCAGCTAGTTTGAACCACACGGATCGTTTATTAGCTTGATCCAAAGGAAGAAGTGCACAGCATTAGAGTAAATTGCTAGAGTAAAACTGCTTCCAGTTCATGCGGACTTTAATAAATTAACTTGTGTCCCTCAACAGGAATGAACCGGATGGGTCCTGCATGGGAGCGATCAAAAACGGAGGAGGATATTTTACGCGCAGCTCTCCGTCCTGGCGGGAGGCAGCAGGACAGCGGACCCACCTCCACCTCTGAGGACTCCACGGCTCTGGAGTGGGAGAATGACTTTGTCAGTGCTCATCCCGAGGACAGCGGAGAACACGAAGACTCTGCTGGATTGGTTAATCCAGCGCTGGACACGCCCACTGAGGAGGCTGAAAATCAGACAGAGGACCAACAGGAGAGATAGTCTACAGTCAGAGACAGTGAGATGACTGTGGTATCAAACCCCTCATTTATATACAGTGTGATGATCCGCTTAACATAATATATGAAACTAAATTAAAATATCTCAGTGAGAAAGGTAATTCAACGGAAAGAAATGCTTTATGCGACTCAGAATTTGTTGGTGAGTGAATTTCACTGAAGTTTTTTGTTTTTGCTTCACCCATTCCCCCTCCACCACACACACACACTTCTCAATACTCTAATACATCAGGATATTTTGGTTTATATATTAATTACTTTTTACGTTAATATATTTTTTCCTTGTTACAATACAAAGGTTCTTTGTGGCTCTTTAGGCAAAAATAGTTAGTTTTGAAGTGTAATTTTTCAGCAGAAGCAGTGGGGTGGCACTATACAGTGGGGTGATTTTTGTCACATATATTGTGTGTGTGTGTTTTGCAATATAGTAATGAGAACTGGGTGGGTAATGTGGTCAACTTACCCAAACAAATAGATTACTCAATCTATTAAAAGGCTTTTTAATTTATGCAAATATATATTTTTCTGCTGAAATATGACCTGGGGTCTGATTTATAACATTTTTGTTGAAACTATCCTAAAAGTAAACGTACACCAGAATCAATTTAATGTATTTATTTATCAAAGATTATGGCTCATAGGATAATTTAAGTGTCTCAATTTAGGGTGCTTTCACACCTATAGATGAATTTTGTTCCCAAACAGGGATTAAAATTGTTACAATGTTGCATTTTGCTCTAGGTTAACTAGGCAGGTTAGGGTAATTAGGAAATTTATTGCATAACGATGGTTTGTTCTGTAGACTATCGAAAAAAATAACTTGAAGGGGCTAATAATTTTGACCTTAAAATGATTTTTAAAAAATTAAAAACTGCTTTTATTTTAGCCTAAATAAAACAAGACTTTCTCCAGAAGAAAAAATATTATCAGACATACTGTGAAAATTTCCTTGCTCTGGTAAACATTTGGGAAATATTTAAATAAGTTAAAAAAAAACAAAGGGGGATAAAAATTCTGACTTCAACTGTATATATGTAAATGTGTGTGTGTGTGTGTGTGTGTGTATATGTATACACATTCACAGTTAAAATCAGAATTATTATCCCCCCTGTTTATTTTTTCCCCCAAATGTCTGTTTAGCGGAATTTTTTTCAACACATTTCTAATCATAATAGTTTTAATAACTTATTACTACTAACTGATTTATTTTATCTTCGCCATGATGACAGTAAATACTATTTTACTAGATATTTTTGAAGACACCTTATACAGCTTAAAGTGACATTTAGAGGCTTAACTAGGTTAATTAGGTTAACTAGGCAGGTTAGAGTAATTAGGCAAGTTTTAACTATGGTTTGTTCTGTAGACTATCGAAAAAAAATAGCTTAAAGGGGCTGATAATTTTGACCTTAAAATAGTGTTAAAAAAATTGAAAACTGCTTTTATTCTAGCCGAAATAAAACAAATAAGACTTTCTCCAGAAGAAAAAATATTATCAGACAAACTGTGAAAATTTCCTTGCTCTGTTAAACATCATTTGGGAAATATTTAAAAAAGAAAAAATATTCAAATGGGGCTAATAATTGTGGGTGTGTGTATGGATGGATGGATGGATGGATGAATGGATAAATATGCCTATTACATAACCTATATCAAAGTGTATTATGGATTTTTTTTAGTTCGTTGGATCATGTCGCTTTTTTTACTACAACCGAACTGCTCTAGAGTTTGTTTCAACCGAGTCAAGACCGATTGTTTTGGTGCATATCCGAGTGCAATTGCGAGATTCACTTATGACCAAACGAACCAAGCTAACAGGACAAATGCACCACGTTCCGAAACAAATGTCTATGTGTGAAAGCACCCTAAAAGTGAAATGTTTATTTGGCTTTCCTCCATCTGCGCACATTCTCCTGTCACGTTTGTTTTTATAGATAACAATTTTTGCATGAGAAGTGCCGTACGCACATTTCTACCCGTTTTGTGCATATGCCACAGTTATAAATGAGACCCCCTGGTCATCTGCTTTCGTGAAATTCACTCTATTGGGTCGTAGATTCATTAGGATTTGCTTTTCCTGGGTTAATTTGCCCCCTTTTTGAATGTGGTGCAGCTGTAATTTATTTATATCTGTTTCCATTTGGTAACTGGGTTGAGTTTTGAAAATTCTTGCATCAATACTTCATGTCTTAATCTTTCACTTCAGCCTTATTTCACAAGTTTTCATTACAGAACTGAATCAAGTGCAATTTTGGAAGATGAGGGACGTTTCTTTATAGCTACAGAACTATCATAATTTCCATTCATTTGCATATAATAACAGTCATCTGATCTGAGTGTGGCTTCAGAAACACTGACATGCTAAATTTTGGGCTAAAATATATTTCCTCAACAAAAGATGGAAATAAATACATCGGGAAACATTTTACAGTAGTCCCAAAGTGCTTTTAATAGAGTTAATTTTAATCTGTGTATGATTGCTGGTCGGGGATTTTGTTGACAAACTGCTAATAGGGGTGTGCGATATTTACAGTTTTGTCGTTTTAAACACGTATGCAAACTTATATTATCTTTCTTTGTCACAAACTTTGCAAATAAATTAAATAAACCAAACAAAAACATGTTTAGAGATCAAAAAGAATTAAATGCGAAATAAAATGAATGAGCCTATAATTCGTTATAAGGACAAAACAGATCATTGTATGGAGTTGTTTTGTAAGAGATGAGTGTCGCTTTCTTGAATATCAGCAAATGGGAAACTAATTTTATACAACAGTGTATCAAATAAGAAATTAAAATTGAGTTTTTGACATGATGTCCTTTCTTTTTGGCTTGCACTGAAAAAGTAGTCATGACAACATGTGTTTTAGTTCTTAATCTTGTTCTACATATAAAATTAAAGTTATGGAAGCTGTTTTACGTCAGTTTAATATAATAGAAGTTCAAATAAGGTTAATTTGATTCACTGTAAAAAAATTTAAGGCAACCAGTACTTTTTACCGTGTAGGCTTCGCCAGTGAAATTTGGTCAAAATGGCAACACATGATTGTACATCTCAAAGCAACATAGTTTTTTTTTCTTTTCCTTTTTGGTTATTAATTTTTTTTTTTTAAATCTAAAATAACTTCAATGATTCTATGAGTCTCTTGCTTTTGTTTCTAAATGAATCAGTCGTAAACAAATCATGTTTCTGTTAATATCGCACACTCTGTATAGCTAAGCAGGTTATTCTTTACACTGGCTGCTGCATGTTTGGACAATGAATCAGAAATGGGGAGAATATTCCATGATGAAACAAATCTTCAGTCACTACCTCTGGTTTTGATCATTTTGACTTAACTGAATGAATTAGCAGTGTCTTGCTATGTTTGGAAATGATCAGTGATCATTATAACATTCCAATATTCTTTCTGAAACATGCCAGTGTTGTCAATTTAATCAAAGAAGTTGGCTTACACTTCATTTTAAGGTTTCCTTGTTACAGTGGTACTATTCATTTAACTTCTGAGTACTGCACTTACTCAGTAAAATAAGTATAACATATGTGTACTGATATGGTACTTGTATGGCAATTATATGGGTTAGAATGTGGGTTGGGTGTAGTGTTAGTTGCATGTAATTGTGCATAATTAATTGTAATTACTACAGGTAACAGGTAACAATGACACCTTAAGATAAAGTGTTACTAAAAAGTATTATTTTTCTTTTTCACTTATTGAGGCTACGTCTACACTAATCCGGATGAATTTCAAAATGGCGTTTTCATTTAATAACGCTCCATGTCTACACTATCATTTTCAGTTCTTTACATCATCCACACTAAAACAACTGAAACCGGTTTCGTTTATGTACTGCGCATGCCCACAGATGTAAGATGCTTTTACCTGCGACCTTTCCGCCTGTTGTTTATTTACTTTTCGTCTCTTTCGAACGTTGCGGCAAAATGTCGCAACTGTTGTCTGCTTCCGCCGCTGAACAAATTTGTTCATTGAACATTCTGTCTGAATAGAGGCAATACGGTGCATGTACAAATGAACATTAATCCTTAATAAAGCTGTCAAAACGAACTGCATCCGAAACGTCTGCTTTACAATGTCGTTGAATTGGTCACTTGACTGCGTCACATCGATTTCGGTTTCGAAAGCCTCCGTTTTGACAACACAGTCTCACAGCAATTCGTAACTTTTTGATTTAGTTGCTAATTTGCATTAATTCATACAATCTTATTTGTACAATTTAGTATGTTTCGCTTTTCCCCTAATGACAGTTGGGTTTAGGGGTGGGGTTGGGTGCCACGCCTCCTTTTTAAAATCGGACATTTTTGTATGACTCAACTCGTATTAGCCACTAAACTGACAAAACGTAAAATAGTTACGATCAGACTAGATTTTACGGTCCACACTGCAACGAGATCGTTGTTTTTCAATTTATCCACTTTGAATAGCGTTTTCAAAATGATACGTTTTCGTTTCCTAAAAACGCTGACTCGGTGTGCACGGAAGGACAAAACTGGGAGAAAAAATGCAATTGTAAACTAAAACACATTAGTGTGGACTTGGCCTTTTACTATAAATCTTATTTTAATCCTGTAATGTGAAAAACAAATGATGCGGATACTAAAACAATCAACTTTTTTTATTTGCGCATCTTGTTTTATTTGTTATATAATAAAAATCCCTTTTGATTTTAGAGTGAAATATGAAATATTACCTGTACATTCACTAATTGTGAATTGTTAAAATTCTTCACATTTTGACAATAAATCCATACTGTAGGGCTGGGCAATTAATCAAAGACATTATTTTCATGCGCATTATCAGTAAAGCCGGTTCAGATGGAGCTGAGTATGCTACACAGAGTCGTAGTTTACTGACAAGCTACGCACAGGCATGTTTAAAGTCAATTTAATCTGTTGATAATGAATTCGAAATGATCGTTCTGATAATAACAGCTGTTCGTGTCACTTCCCAGTCAACTACGGCTGGACAGTAAATGCTGCTGGGTAAAAAAACACAATTATGATTTTATTGCCAACTTGCCTTATAACTTCACTGAGGGATTTTAGAAGGAGCAAAACAATATTTTTGAGGTTTTACGACACTGTTGATCCACTGGTTTCTCCAGCCTGATCTCACGAGGAAACTATTTTACGTTTTGTCAGTTTACTGGCTAGTTTGTACGAATTCGTACTAGTTCAGTCATACGAAAATGTACGATTTTTAAAGGAGGCATGGCACTAAACCCCACCCCTAAACCCACCCGTCATTTGGAGATAAGCAAATTGTACAAATGAGATCTTACGAATTCAAAAGAAATAGCCACTAAATCAAAAACTTACAAAATGTCGTGGATTGCATTGGTTTGTCCAAAAATGTCCTATCGCGACCATTTTTGACATCACATGATCTGCTAAATCAAAACCATGACTTTTATTTTTTTGAAGCACGTCCTGAAATTTATTTGCTAAATGTGTTTTCATTGTAAGTTGTACACATTTTATCTTGTCGAATACAAAGTTTACTCAGCTGCAGTGTTGCCAGATGTAGCTGACTGATTCCAGCCCAAAAGCTATCCAAAAACCGCCGAAATGCAAAATGACCCGCCCAGTCATCTGGAACTCAAGTTACTGTCGCCAGAATCGCGCTCCGTGGTGAAGGGTCGGGGATGGGTGACGGTAGCCAAAATCATGCTCCGTTTTCAAAGCAGTCCAAATTTTCACTACCCGTCTTTGTCTTTTTTTTTTTACCCGCAAAAATAAATTGAAACCCGCCCAATATGGCAACACTGCTCAGCTGTGCGCATGCGTTTAAAAAAAATTTGCGCATTTCGCCATTTCCATTTTTTTTTATGCGAGATTTCAAAACACGCATAAAAATAGATGGATGGCAACATAACTCGTGAATCTCATATTTGCCTCGAGTTTGAGTCTGAATTCAACCTAATGCTTCTAAACGTTTCCCTGAATTGTGTATATAATGAACACAAGAGTTTCTGTACAGCACAATCATGTTTGCGTTTAGTTCTACCAGCACACCTTAAAAGACACGTATTCTTGTCACCTGAATGTAAAATGTTTGTTTTAGTTGATTGATTTTTTTTTTAGAGTGTCGATCACTTCACTCATCTTGTTTGAAGAGTTTGGGAGCACATATGCAAAAATATGAATGTTTGTCAAAGTTCAACTCCCCCTTGTGGTCGTAAATAACTTTGTGTGCAATGGAAAGAACCCTATCTGTGTGTTTTTGGTCGGTATTGTCAAACTTAAGACGGGGTTTGCAGCTTTAACAGAATCTCAAATGAAAGTTTGAGAGTATCAACATTGATACCTGGCCTTATTTTGTATTATGGGAAGAGTGTGTTTTATTGTGTAAATGAAATACGGGTGTTCTTGATTTTAAAAAGAAAATCTAATGCTGAACATTCCATGAAAGAAATTTCCAAAGCGCTTCCCAACTCTTCGGCAGAGCTTAGACGTTGCACATTTTTATTTCAGATCATATCCCGCGTTAGAAGAACTTCTTTGATTTTTGTTTTTTTGAGTGTTTGGAAATCTGTCAGATAATCTGAATGTAAACTGTTTCATCATTTCTGTATACAGTAATTAAGACCTCGGGTTAAATCTGACTGCTAATAAATGATAACATTACATCCAGTTGGTTTGAGTTTTTTTATGTAAATGAAAACATTTGGTCGCACTGGTTTGGGCACAGACTGTGTACAAGATTATATATACTGTCAAAAAAAAAAGACCTGTGCTGTTTGTTTAAAGCAGGAGTTCCCAGACTTTTCAGCCCGCAACCCCCAAAATAACAATGCCAGTGACTCGCGACCCCCAATATCCTCTGAGGTGGCTATAAATACAGAAACCTTACATGCAATGGCACACACACACACCAATAGACCCAAGTCTATTCTTCGTTTAATTTTTTTTAATGTATGTCAGTGCTGTAAATATGCCAGAATGTTTAACCTGGTATTATAAAATCAATCTGCTGCATCTGACGCTATTGCTGTGTCTTTAATATAATGTAATTACCTCAGGGGTCGCAATCCAATAGAACTAGTAACTATAAGCTCCTATAGTAACTATAAACAACTTTTTTTCAGTAGGTTTTGGATAAAATATGGTAATTCTTATAGTTTAATAAAAATAAATCGATTTCTGAAAATCCTAAGGCGACCCCGCTTCATTGTCCTGCTACCCCTCAGGGGGGTCCCGACCCCCATTTTGAGAACCACTGGTTTAAAGTACTTATTTAAAATGAGTAGAAACAACGCAGTTCTTGAGTGTTTTTTTTTTTAGGGGGGACAACTTTTTGTTTTGTTCCATCCACTTAAACTTGTTTGCATGAATAAGTTAACTTAATTCCTTCATGTTGCCCCAGCACAAATCGATTGTGTGGAACCCAGCATTTGTGTTTATAATGATCATTTTATTTCATTTTAATCTCACACCTTTTCTGATGCTGTTTTTACTCTGGTTATATTTGGATTTCTTTATTAGCTTCTTCTCAGGCTGTATATAGTGGGTGTGTTGACAAAACACCTCTGAAAATCTTTCAGTTATTTGTGGAGTTTTTCGAAGTAATCTTATTTCTTTTCCCTGTTAAGATAAATGATCATACGCCAGGTATTATAACTTTTTACTGGACTCATACAGGGTCATAAACAGCATAAGCAGTGAAATAATCAGTGAAATGCAAAATTAGTATTTAAATCTTAGTTAAAATAGGGGATTTAATTGATTGAAATGATGGCGCTTATTGCCAAAATTTAAGTTAAACAATTAAGCAATATTTTTTTTTGGGCACAATTATTTAGTCACTTTATATTTTATTTTTTATGCGTATTTCTTTCCTGAATCTGTTTTAACAGTTGCGTGTTTACATAGACAAAGTATGTCTCAAAACTAAAAAAGGAGGAGAATGGCCAGACTGGTTGGAGCTGATAAATAGGCAACAGTAACTCAAATAACCACTCATTACAACCGAGGTCTGCAGAAAAGCATCTCTAAACACACAACATGTCCAACCTTGAGGCGGATGGGCTACAGCAGCAGAAGACCACACCGGGTGTCACTGCTGTCAGCTAAGAACAGGAAACTGAGGCTAAAATTCACACAGGCTCCCCAAAACTGGACAATAGAAGATTGGGAAAACGTTGCCTGGACTCGATTTCTTCTGTGACATTTGGATGTTAGAGTCAGAGTTTGCCATCAACAACATAAAAGCATTGATCCATCATGCCTTGCATCAATAGTTCAGGCTGGTTTTGGTGGTGTAATGGTGTGAAGGATATTTTCTTGGCACACTTTGGGTCGTTAGTACCAATTGAGCATCGCCACAGCCTACCTGAGTATTATTGCTGACCATGTCCATCTCTTTATGATCACAGTGTACCCATCTTCTGATGCCTACTTCCAACAGGATAACGCGCCATGTCATAAATCATCTCTGACTGGTTTCTTGAACATGACAATGAGTTGACTGTACTCAAATGGCCTCCACAGCCACCATCTCAATCCAATAGAGCACCTTTGGGATGTGGTGGAACGGGAGATTCACATCATGGATGTGCAGCCGACAAATCTGCAGCAACTGCACGATGCTATCATGTCAATATGGACCAAAATCTCAGAGGAACATTTCCAGTGCCTTGCCACGAAGGATTAAGGCAGTTCTGAAGGCTAAAATGGGTCCAACCCGGTACTAGTAAGGTGTACCTAATAAAGTGGCCGGTGAGTGAATGTATAGTATCTAATCTGTCTGTCTGTGTGCATTATCCTTAGCTGTTTTTTACATGTTAATATTCATTTTTTTGTGTAAAAATAGAGCTTGCTTTATGTTACTTCTAAAATAAATTGTATGACTTACAACACATAACATATCACGTAGGGTAAATGTATTTTTGAATTAACATTTTCTTTTCTACCCCTTTACTTTTCATGATCAGTAATATTTTTGCCATCATTTTATAATCCCTAGCTACACTTCATACTGAGCCACCACAATGTCGTGCTGTCCGAATAAAAACATTCCTACAAGTAAACAATGCAAACAGGCTGTAATGACACACTTTAACCTGCAGGTGGCGGTGGAGTTTCGTAAATCAAATCTACCAATCAAACACACCTGGGCTGGACCACAGAAATCGCTGGACTTGGAATATCTTTAGTTTAAAACGAATGTGCACTGTAAACATATCCGTAAACTAACAGTTTTCCAAATAATTTGAGATTCATGTTTTTTTTTTTCACTCGTTTTTATGCTTTTGAATTGCATTATGTGACCTAATCTTTCTTCCAACAACTTTTAACCTTGAAAAGTTCGAAAAGGTGACTTTTATTATCATTTTTAATAGTTTAAAGTGATATACAGTATTGTCTGCGTTGGTGTTGTATATTACTCTACAAAAACTTTATAATAAGCTGCTTTATAATAAGAATAACTACATTTTCTGTCATCTCTACAGACTTATTTCTCCACATATACATGTTTTTAAAACTACTAAAATGTGAACAAAAGTCAGTTTGGTAAACTGTAGAGTTGAATTTTCAACATCAGAAGTCAACAGAACAGAGATCAAGCTCCCATAATAGAGGAATTACTAACACGGCTTCCCGGTTGCAAAAAAAAAAAAGGTCGGTTACAATAGCAAACATGCTGTGTTGTGTGGTAGGATGCCAAATTCTTAACTTTTACCATACATCACACTGCTTTTAATGCCAACTGTAGACGTCTTTGGCTAAAAGAGAGCTGAATGGAGTGACGACCTAGTTAAAAATGCTGGACTCTGCAGTTCTCATGTTATATCAGGTAAGATCACGCTATGCTAAATAACACACATTACTCGTTTTTGATTGCAGCAATGATTTCAGCGAAATCAGTTAAATATGGTGAATTAAACGCGGACACTGAATGCTAAGAATGATATGTAAACATGTTAGTTCACATACCCTGCCGTACAGGTGCAGTTCTCTGTCAGAATGCTGTTGTTTTGCTTGTTGATGATTACCCAGGCCTTGTATAGCTCCGTCTTCTTTCCTTGTCTTTGACTAGGCAGAACCTCGGTTTTCAGCACTACAATGTGTTGAATCTGGTAATCATGGAACATTATTTCTTGCACATGATCACACAGAACAATATTGTTGGCATCCAAAGACTTGTAGGCCTTTAACTTCTCTCTTGTAAAAACACTTGTTTCAATGAGAGTTGTATATTTCAGGCTAGATGTTTGGCCATTTCGTCTTATCCAATATCCATTGGGAGGGTGCTATTGTAAATGGACCTGTCAGTAGAACGCCGCTCACTTTACATTAATTTTACAGAATAACTGTGCTTATCACTGGATGACAAGCTGTTATAATACACTGAAAGCATTATGTAAATAATATATATAATATGTAATCAATATCAATTATTTCTAAGACAACAACAAACTCTGTACCGCATCAGATGTCATTCCCTCGCTGTAAATGCTAGCGCTTCTGTTATTTTCTGCAACCTCGCTGCGTGCGCATCTTAAATGTTTACAAACTGGTAATTCATCTATACAATTCACAATCATAAATAAATGGAAACACTCATGAATCACAACATACGAAAATGTTAATTACAGTATATCATAATGAACAGAGTTCAGTGTATTGTTCCACAGTAACGCACTACTGTATTCGAATTACATTTTTGGGGAACGCAGTAATGCAACGAATTACATTTTAAATTTGTGAAATTTGATTACAGTTATTAAAGTCAATGTAATTGCGTTACTTACATCACAAATATTGTTTTTAGAAGAAAAAATGCTTCTTTTATATAACATTTTCAGCTGCAGCGTCAGTTAATAAGCATGCGCTTTTAAATTGCTGGAGAACGCAAGCTGAAATGATGGTTGCTGAAGAGAGTGGCTTCTTCAAGTGAAAATACAGACATTACATTGATTTCATTGAGCATAAAACTAAAATATTGCTGTGAAATGCAGTCTATGTCCAGTCTCTAAAGAACTTTTGACTGCTTTTAACTTGACCTACAACTTATTCAAGCACTTGAACAGAAAGCATTCAACGACAACACTCGTCGTCATCAAAGAGGACACCAGCACTTAAAAATACGGCGGCCCAATTCAACCTAAACAGACTAAATTAATTTTTTGTGCAGGATTGGGAGTAAAGGTATCTTCTGAATGTGAAGAGAATTATTGGCACCGCATATTGAGCATGCTTGCATTTTCCAGGGGAACCCAGTTGAAAACCACGAGGCACGTGACAAGATCTGACCCATCAGCTGTATACTTTGTATGGAATATACACATTTAGACAAACACAGAACACTCAAACACTGTAGTGCTTTTTCAAACTATGGATGTCAATGGTTACAGGTACTGAATCCAGTTTTCTTTTAAATGTATTTCTGTGTGTAAGAAAAAAAAGACAAACAGGTTTGAAAAATGTGAATGAGAGATTTTTATGTAGGCAAACTATCTCTTTAAGGCTTGAATATGTCAGGCTGCTGTGATTAACCCATTGTAGTGTTTTTCAGTGATATAACTGAAAGAGCTGCAGTTTATTCTGTATTTTTTATAGGTGTATTTTATGTTTTAATAGTAACTTCAAAGTAAAGTATTTAGTAATCTGATTACTTTTTAACACACAGGTTCTGCATCTTGTTTATATACACTATGAACAGCAGCTATGCTAATTATTCTCTTTATTCTCCATTTCCACCTGGGGATACTCTTCCCGAGGCCCTCAGACTATGCAGAGTCACCGATTCGATCCAAGACCAACGACGAGATGAACCCAAGGTTTCCATATCCTGGACCTGGCTGTATCCTGAGCAGCTACTGTGGTGGTCATGGAGGAGTGGAGAACATAAGACTGATTCCTGTGACGCTTCAGAGACAGACAAGCCTTCGCTGAGGCCAGCCTCCGCCGCTGAGACTGCAGCTTTGCACAAGACGTTTGGCCAGCAGAGAAATTAAAATGGTCGTGCCCAACTGAGCCTGGTTTCTCTCAAGGTTTTTTTTAAAGGTTTTGATTTTTAAACCACACTGAACTGAGCTAAACTGAACTTAAACACTACAGACTGAACTACACAGTTCCAATTTACTATGACCTTTTATGTGAAGCTGCTTTGACACAATCTACATTGTATAAGCGCTATACAAATAAAGGTGAATTGAATTGAATTACCTTAAGTGATTAGTAATGTAATCAGATTACAATTTTCCAATGGTAATCAGTAATTTGTAATCGATTACCTTATAAAAGTAACTTACCCAACACTGATAATGAATATTTATACTGTAAAGTTAACCACAAAACAATATTACAGTTATATTTTCATTCAGATATGCTTCAATATAGTGTCGAGCCATATGAAAAAGCCTGAAGTGTGGTTATTCTGCAGGGTGTTGGAGTTGGAGGTCACCGTATACTGTTTTCCTGCAAGCACAATGACACAGTATTTTTTGTCTCTTTGAGATGAAAGCATCAGCCCGGGGGAAAGAGCCTTGAGGTAAAAAATAAATTGCTCTTTTTTTTCTTGTGTCTCCAGCTACACACACTCAAAAGGGAAACCAAAATGAAGATATATGACAAACACACACACACACATACACACTGCCATTAACGCTCTTATTTGATCAATGGCATCGTTGTGGTCTAATGAAATAAACCCAATGTCGGTTTGAGTAACAAATATTTTACGATCTGTTATTTATTTCATCCTAATGAAAGCGTAAAGCCTCGAATTTGTGCTCGAGGAAGGGAAATGCACTGGTAGAGATAAAAATGTGTTACGCTTTCTGATTTCCTGCCGTTGGAAATGAATAATGATTTAACAGAGATGGCGGGAAGAAACTATAAAGATCTTGAATGACGTTAAAGCAGTTGCCTTGCTCATAGGGCGACTTTCAGCCATCTGTTGACGAAGACCACAAACTGTTAAAAGTAGAACTGACCAAAAAATATTATATTTACGTACACCAAGGCAAACACGCTGTATATTGCTTTCTTAAACCAATTAGAAGTTGGAGCTCTTGAGGAAAACATTCCAGGATTTTACTTTATTTAATGGGATAGCAATTTAAAAAATCAGCATTTAATTTACTCACCCTCTGACTATTAAAAATGTAGTTAATTTTTTTCTCAGTAGAACTTTAAAGATTAATTTGAGCTAAATCAATACTAGAAACAACTTAAAATATCAATCAGCTAAACAGCTATGGACAAAACCAGGATCCACTCTTCTCTAATCCCCACCACACCACATGACAACCCCAAAACATTGTGCATTTCTGAGTGTGCCTCACAGAGGTGAGTGGGCTTGACAAACCACCTGGAGAAAACAGTCTTTCATCTCTCTAACACTTTAATCGACAGTTACACTTTGCACATTTGCACCAGACCCTTTCTTACAATCACTCGTATATAAAGTTGAAGTCAGAATTATTAGCTCCACTTTGAATTTTATTTATTTATTTATTTTTTTATATTTCCCAAATTATGTTTAACATAACATAACTTGCCTAATTACCATAACCTGCCTAGTTAACAACCTAATTAACATAGTTAAGCCTTTAAATGTCACTTTAAGCTGTATGAAAGTGTCTTGAAAAATATCTAGTCAAATATTATTTACTGTCATCATGGCAAAGATAAAATAAATCAGTTATTAGAAATTAAACAGAAATTGGGGAAAAATAAACGGGGGGCTAATAATTCTGACTTCAGCTAATATAATATAATATAATATAAATATATATATATATATATATATATATATATATATATATATATATATATATATATATATATATATATATATATAATAGGTGGGCATAGATACATTTTTCTTTCTAAGCTGATTAAATGAACATTCAACTACTTTTACCTCATGCGTGTAGTAATTTTTGCATCAGTTCTTCTAAGGATTAACATTAATAATGTACATTAAAGTGCAGTATGAACCTTCACGTGTCTTTGGTTGTGTCTTTGTGCTTTAATAACTGATATCCATTCAAATGTCGGCAGTCAGGAATCCTTAGCTTTATTGTTTCGTGTTGTACTGTATTAAACATTGATGGTCTCTGGGAATCAGCCCATATAGATGCAGTAAGGTGTTAATCAGCTGTGATGGCCGAGAGGTTAAGGCGTTGGACTCGAAATCCAATGGGGTTTCCCCGCGCAGGTTCGAATCCTGCTCACAGCGTTCATTCATTTACTCGCGCTTCTAATCAATGCGCATGCGCGGTAAAGTAGGCGGAGCTGTTTTCGTCTCGGATTCATACAGCTAGTTCGCGGCTGCTTCCAAAAGATGAAAACAGCTGCTCTCCAATGGGTTCAAAGGTAGGATGTCACCAAACTACAAACAATTTGTAAGATACTCTCTCTTCCTGGCTCTTAGATCTTATAAATAATTAAAGACTGCTTTCTGATATACATTAGTGAAAACTGACGCTAGCAGTAAATTAGCATTGTAGTATTCAAATATTCAGTTTTGTTGTACTGTTAAACCATTATAGTGCTTCAGTCTCAGTTTGAGGTACATGCATGGTGAGTTTGAGATATCATCATGATGTATCTTCAGTTTGAGATATCTTCATGGTCAGTTTGAGATAGAGGTAAAGTTGGTTTTATATTTGCACATTCAGAGTTTCCCCTTAATAATATAATTTCATGAAAGTATTATTTGCAAACTCTAAATAGCGAAATCATATTAGCAGCCTATCAAAGTACGACATTGTTCACAGTCAAATAAACAGTGTTAAAGTTGTTTTCAAGCCACACTTGCATGCTAATTCCGATCGAATATTCAAAGTAACATGGTAAACAATATACAGACTTATAAATGAGCGAATGTGCGAATATAAAACCAACTTTACCTCTATCAGTTTGAGGTATCTTCATGTTCAAATGCTGCCGGCAAGTACAGAAATTTGAGGTAAATTTGAGGTAAAAAAAATGATGAGGTTTTATATTTTTACATTTATATTTATGCAGCAAATGTATAAATATGTAACTTGACGCACAGCACTGTGATCTTTTTGCGTGGGCAGCTCATGGAAACTTGGTGAAATGAAAATGTACACACCATTTACTTACACTCAAGTAGGTTCAAATCTTTTGATGAACACAAAAGAAGATATTTTGGAAAAAGCTGAAAACCTGTATCCATTTACTTTCATAAAAAAAACAATACTACGGAAGTCAAGGTTTACAGGTTTCCTCAACATCTTTTGCGTTCAACAGAAGAAAGAAATTTAGAATTAGAACAATAAAATGTGAGCAAACGTTGACAGAATTTTCAGTTTTGTGTGAACTATCCCTTTAATAAAGGTGAGCATGTTCAGTGATGGCTGAGAGATCAGATCCTGAAGGAACAGCGTTGAGTGCACAGCATTATTCAGGACTGAAGAGAGTTCAAAGATGAGGGCTTTGGCATGGAGGCTAAATATAGAAAAGGCTGAAAGTCAAGAGCCTTATTTTTCCTCTCTGTGAGACAGAAAATGGAGACAGACAGCTCTCTCTCAGGGTCTAAAGGTGAGAAAACAAGAGGAACATTCATCCTGCGCCACAGTCACCAGGAGCATTAACAAGTATTTATATTTATGAAGTTTAAGGCACTGCAATCCGCAGGTCAGATTCTCATTCGCCTGGAGCACTTGAGGGAATTTTTGGTCTCACTACACCTAATGGTAATTACAGTCTAGGAACTGTTCGTGATATCAGAACAGGTTTTATAGCCTATGTACTGTAGAAGTGTGGTGCTTATAATATACAGCATTTACCGCAACAACTTTTCAAAGTAGTAAGTGAAATAATAGGCATTATTCCTTGATAAACAGTTGAATGACCTGATCATGCATCACACTGCATATTTATATTGATACTACAGTTCTGTTGAATGTTTGATTCTGAGTCCAGACAGATTTGACTGGAGGATTTTTGCTTGTGCTTATCAATATTTTTGAGTTTTTTAGTATACATTGCCAATTCACTGGCGATGAGTAGGGCTGGATGATATATCGAGTTCTGGGGATATATAGATATGATTTCCCAAATCGATGCAGGATTATCCAATATCTTTCATATCGATATGGTTTGAGACCACACGTGCACGTTCTGCGTGAAACAGAATACTCCAAGGTAGCATGGGAGCTCCACTTGCACAAATGAGCTCATGCGCAAATGAATGATTCACTCCTTGAGTCATATAAAAGATTTGTTAAAAATGAACGAGTCATTCAAGAAGTGTGATATAGGTCTTAAATTTAATGCCTCATCGTCTTAAAAAAGGTCTTAAAAAGTCTTGAATTTGACATTATGATATCTGCAGAAACCCTGGTCCAAAGACGTGCTCTATTCACCTTATTCTCCGCGTACGAGCGGGCGCAGCCATTTGAATCATTTTGGCACGAGACTTCCGGTCTCATTCACTTCCATTCATTTTTAGACGTTAAAAACAGCTCGTTTTGCTGCTTGATGTTGCAAACTGATATTTTCTTCTTATATTATTCTACTTTTTCAGTATTGTCATGCAAATACTTGTTTGTAGAGTAAGTAGTTCAACCGTTTTCTGCCGTTTATTATTCATAGTCATTTCTCCTATTGGCAGCTGAATCGGAAGTTCTAAAACAATCGCAAAAACGAGCGCACTTCCGCATTGAAGAATAAGGTCAACAGGTGAATTAAATAATCTAAATTAACTTTAGTGTATGAGTGTGTATGGGTGCTTCGCCAATACTGGGTTGCAGAAGGGCATCCGTTGTGTAAAACATATGCTGGAATAGGTTAATGCTTCAATCCGCTGTGGCGACCTCTGAAATAGAGACTGTCGAAGAAAAATGAATGAATTACCTCAGTGCAGATTGTTTAATGTAAAGACCAGCTCACTTTACACTGTAATTAAAAAGGATTCAAAAAATATTTATGGCCAGTGAACACTGTGTTTTCATATAAAAATTGGAAAAGAAACTGCATTTAGTTTAATGTGTTTCTGAGCAAATTGTCCTGCTTCCCATTAAGAACTAATTTACAGTATGAATTAAATTGTCCTCTCTTACTCTCATTGTTCCCTTTCTTTTAGCTCAATTGAAAACACTCGTATTACTCAGTTATTGACATATTTATGCCATCTCTCTCATTCTGATTGCCATAAATTCATGCCACATTTCTTAGAGAGCTCTGGAAAGTGCATACTAAATAATCTCCAAAGCATTTTTTAATAATGGAAAGGCCATGCGAAGGGCTGTTTCAATCACAGCAGATATGTATTCCTAATATATATATATATTTGTGCTAACACTAAAACGTTCACTGTTTGTTTACTAGAAGTCAGAAATGAATGGAAATCTTGAGATATGAAATGCCAAAAGTGATCGAAATAAACACAGTCTGATAACCCTCCCCTGAAGCGATTTTCTACTTAAATGTTTGTTTACTAAAACGGCTGATAATTTAACACTTGTGTGCTGTTGGGGATGTTTTCATCCACTCTGGGGTGATTTTGAGTCTTCATTTGGCCATAACTTTTTCTGTGTTTCAGCTAGCAGAATGATTTTTGGTGACACATCTTATTTTGACACATATTTTGAGAAAATGCTTTGAAATCTTTCCTCAACGATACACTCAGCAAATATATTACCCTTTGACTAAATTAGGGATAAAAACATCCACTAAAATAAACCGCTGTAAAAATGCATCAGATAAACAATTTTTTCAATTTGTGTTGTGCAGAAATCTGTTAATCAACCTCAGTCCTGATCAAAACCACTAAATTGCTTAGAAAATTACAGTATTTAACTCTTTAATTGCCAAATTCGTAAATGATTTCACTGATTTGGTGAAAAACACACACAAAACGACACATTTTTAATTGAAAAAAGTAATTGTGGATTGGATTTTTTTTAACCTTTTATTAAAGGTCTTATTTTTTACATTTTGTCTTGGACGTGTGAAACAACATTGCCTTTTAATGCATTGTTTTTAATTAAATAAAATTTTTGTCTCTCTAATTTACTGTTCGTAGCTGTTTTTGCCCCATTGACTTCCATTATAACCACATTTCAAGAGTTCACACTTAGCTCATGATTTGGGCCAGACGGAATCTGCTGATGTTTTTTGCTATTTTTGCGGAAAATTTTGGTAAAAATCTGCGGATTTCTGCGGAATTATTTTCTGAGTATCATAACTAAAACCTTAATATGTGATATAAAATATAATATCTTTTTAACTTTTATTTAATGTTTAAAATGCAAATCCAATTAGATCCACTTTATTTGGTAAACAAAGCAAGTTTCTCATATAATATATCTACTAAAAGACAGAAAATATTACTGTACAAACTGCATTGTACATAAATCAGATGAACATATTCAAATTAGTCAATAATATTACTGTAATTAATTTAAAAACTGAATACATATAGATTTATACACATTTACTCAAGTAAATAAACAGAATTAATGATGGGCTTAAAATCTGCGGAATTCTGCGTAATTCGCAGATTCCGTGTGGGCCTATTCATGATTTACAAAAAAGCTTGTTTGGCATGCTGTCCCTGGAGAGAGCCCTGAGCTCAAGGGATCCTCGAGTCCTGGGCTCCCTCCCTTTTGCGGTCGATCTCAGCCTAAATGTGGTTATAATGGAAGTCAATGAGGCAAAAACAGCCACCAACGGTAAATTATGGAGAGAAAAAATGAAATCTAACAATGCATTAAAGCCAATGTTGTTACTAATCGTTCACATGTCTAAGACTGTGATTAAAGATAAAAAAAATCCATTCCACAACTACTTTTTATATTGAAAATAAGTCATTTTGAGTGTTTTTTCACCAAATCAGTGACATCATTTGTGAATTTGGCAATTAAAGAGTTAAAATCCTGTAATTTTCTAAACAATTTAGTAGTTTTGGCCAGGACTGAGGTTGATTAACAGATTTATGCTAATTATTATTATTCATCTGATGCATTTTTACAGCAGTTTAATTCAGTGGATGTTTTCATCCCTAACATAACAAAAGTTTGTAAATTTGAACAGTGCACAAGGGTTAACCGCAGTTTTTTTTTACCTTTTTGCATAAATCATTGCTTCAAAACTGAAAAAAAGTCACACGTATCACTAAAGGGTTGTCCTACTTCTGTCTTTTCGTATGTTTTGCTTGTGTACTGCAAATGTATTCATATATTCTGCCTCTTTGTTAGGTTTTCATTTTTATTTGCGTTCCAGTTGTTTCCTATCATTCATAGTGAAGTGTCCTTGGGCTTTTTGAAATAAATAACAAACAGATATTTGTGATGGAGGAAACTCGTAAAATTGATTTGATTCACATTCTATTGGAACATGAAGACACAGCGAGGCGTCATATGAAAGCGGCTTCGGTGTTCGACACAATCTTGTTGTTCTGTGTCCTTTCTATTGTCGCTCATATCGCACAGGAGGAATATAAATCACACGCATTCACAACCGTGATGGACTCAATCATGACCACCCAGCCGAAAATGAGACGTAATCCATTCATCAGTGACAGACGGAGAGAAGGAAAAAAATAAGAGAGAGAGAGACTCTGAACCCAAGATTAAAGCAGAAACATTCCTTCTAGGCTGAGTTTAGTAATTCTGACTTGTCGTGACTCCTTACCACAACATCTCATGCAGTTTTGTGTAGTTTTGAAAATGAGGGTATGTCACACAACCTGTCCATCATGACATCTGTTTAATTTGTAAGGTTCGAGTGGAAAAATTAGACTGAGTTTGATTTGACGACCTCTAAAGTCAATGACAAAATAATATTAATATGAGAGTTATTTTCTTGTCTCTTTTAAAAGCTGATAGATGTGTTTATTTTCCAGTCTGAGCTCTGCAGCATGCAAACTGATTGCAAAAGCGCATGTCAAGCTGTCCTTTTATTCAGATTCATGCTACAACTCTGCTTGAGTTGTTTAATTTTTATTGGTTAATGTCCAACTTAAGACTCTTTAGAAATTAATTAAGCATTCTAGCCAAATAAATACATTATTATTTGCCTTTCAATCTGCAATTCATATGAATTTTGGGATGCTTTATTAAAAAAACCAGTAACCCAATACTGGGAAACACCCAGAGACTCTTACATTTACATATGCTCATACACTATGGCTGATTTTGTTTACCCAATTCACCTATGGCGCATGCGTTTGGACTGTGGGAGAAACCGGAGCACCCGGAGAAAACCCACACCAACACGAGGAGAACTTGCAAACTCCACACAGAAATGCCAACTGGCTCTGGCCCAGCAGGACTCGAACCAGAGACCTTGCTGTGAGGCGACATTGCTAACCGCTGAGCCACCGTGCTGCTAAAGGATCGTCTACCATTTAGTTTGAAGATTTATTCTTTATAAGCCCCTCCTCTCCTGCATACTCTGCTCTAATTGGTCAGATGTAAGCCTAGTCAGTTGTTGTGATTGGTGGACCATCTATCGAAGATATTGGAAATCAAACGTGCATTGCCATATCTGAAACAAAGCTCAAGAAGCTTCGTCAGTCCTCAAAAATTACAATTGCAATCAATTGCAACAATAACTGGTGTCAATTTGAACGTATCAGTTGAACGATGAGTCAAATGATGTACTAATGTACAGTTGAAGGCAAAATCACTTACTTGCCCTGCTTTTGAATTGTAAAATAAGTTGCTTCGTGTACGTTTCGTTGCACGTTTCAGATGAGAAATCCACTAGAAGGCGCTGTCTACATTTTTGCATATCTGAAATACGTTACTTAGGGTTCGTTTTGTTGTATATTTTAGACATACATCCACAAGAAGGCAGTGCTTGTTGTACAGATCACCTAGAAAAATGGACCTAAATGGTATTTTTTAAAAGCAAATGTAAGAGAAAAGTGCACTTTGAAACTGCAGTCAAACATGTTCAAGTACATTTTTGAGGCTTCACAAAAATGTAGGCCAAAGCACATATTTCCCATGAGCCTGCATTGAAATAAAAAGATTCAGTCGAAAAAGAAAATTAGGCAAAATAATTTTGGCAAAATTATAAAGATAGGCACAGCATTATATTATGAAAAATGTATGAAAGTTTGACCTCATCAAATCTATGAAAGTAATAATGGGCCCTTTTCACAAGACTGTTATGACGTGTTTAATGGTCATCATAATCTTAAATCTTTGAAAGTTTTTAATATTTAAATAAAAAACATATGAACATTTATATGCATATATGCATGTATTAAATCATCTTAGCGTCAAATTACAAAAAATGAATTACGCTTATGCGATTTGTTTCTAATCCAGGGTCTATGGGGCTGAGAGTAAATGTGAGGTTTTTCTCTCCTCTGGCTGCCGTCACCCGTCTCACAAAACTTTTTCCTTTTTCTGAAAGTCTTGATAACACAATTGTGGGGGTTTTCTTTTATTATTACAGCAAATAGGATTGTAAAAAATAATTTGTTGTACTCTCCCATTCACTGCACTCTAAGTTTACCCAACTATGATGAATTCTGCTGCTGAGAAACCCAGAATTCTAAAAAGGGCAGGGCTTAATTTGTGTCGGAACTGCTCTGAAATCTGATCCGGCACCTCATTTTACCGATCCCCATCCTCACACACTCCCCCTCCACCGTCCGCAAAACAGCAGCATAAACACCAAGAGGGCGGCACGATCGTTGTTTGTCTAGAGCGCCAGTTACACTTGCGCCAGTACTGACATGCATTTCAATTGGCCCAACAATTTGATTGCGCAAATGTTCCGTTACCTCTCCCTCTGATAACATGCCGGATCCGTTACCCCGATCTGTTCCAGAACCGCGCAATTTACAAATTAAGCACTGGAAAAGGGTCTATATATTAATGAGTCTTAGACACATGCAAAACAAATTATATTTCATATTTAACAACAATAGAGACACACCAAAGCCAACGGTATATTCCAGAAGAACTGGCCGAAGTAAAGTTGTTTCAGCTTGAGCTCATTAGAAAACGTTACTATTTTACGTTTTGTCAGTTTAGATCAGTTCAGTTGTTCAAAAATGTATGATTTTAAAAAGGAGGTGTGGCACCAAACTCCACCCCTAAACCCAACCATCATTGGGGGATGAGCAAATCGTACTAAATTGTACAAATGAGATTGTACGAATTCATACAATTTAGCCACTAAATCAAAAAGTTACGAATTGATGTGAAATAGGATTGGTTGTTTTCGACCAAGTCACTGACTGAGCTTAAAAATGTCAAAATTGTAGAAGTTAATTTTGAAATTTTCACACTTGGTTCGAATGCCTGGTCCGAACCCAAGTTCGATGGTCACACAGGTGAGGGCTATGAAAGCAAAGCGCCAAAATGGAGACGGCCGCACATCACAGTCATTCTGCTTTTACTGAATCTTTTGGTTTTGTTACCAAAACCAAAATACAGAGAGCCACTTGCATCTATCTGCAGCCAAAACAATAAAAACGTTCAGAACATCATGCAATGTCTGCAGAAGTAATTTTTGGTGGAAAGAAGCAGACATTATTACTGTTTGCACTGGGTCAGTCCCACTTGTTGCCAAGGTGGGTGATACATGGGCATACATACACGAAAATAAAAAGTAAAGTTCGTTGTACAGTTGGCGGTTCGCTTCCGTTATTTGATACCAGAGTTCGCACGAGCTGTACCCCTTTCAGGTGGACTCGGGTACGGTTCACAGGTGTGCACCCGAGTTTAGAAGACAGCGTTCACACTAGCTAAACGTACCGTACTTTGACTTTAAATAAACCTGCATGCGGACCAAAAGGGCTGGTGTGAAAGCACCCTAAGAGAACAAATATTTGAAGTCTGAACAACTATATTCTACTCTTCTAATCTCTTGAAAATATTGTGACAAAAATAGTAGCATTTGTAAAATCATTATGAGTTACTAATATATAAAACATTTACATTTATTCCTATTATACAAAGCCGCTTATAAAAAAGGTAGATAATCAGAAGATGTGCTTGTAATACAGAGCTTCAGACAACATGTAGAAAAACACATTCTAGAGGAGGAAAATTCAAGCTGTACATTATTGTAGCAGTGATCTTTATCTGACTGATGTTTGATTCGTACATGTAATATTGATCATCATAAAATTAATATGCACATATTTTTTTTAAACTACGCTTAATAAGCTAAACCTAGCCTACCCACCTGATGAAAATGAAAAATGTCTTTTAGATGTCTTCAAGGATGGCCATGCAGCTTGTGATCTGTTTCATTAATGCTGTACCGTCGCTTAACATCTGGTGGTGCTGCAGTGTCAGTTTTATTCAGGTTTTCTTTTTTATAACCATCTCATCTAGCAGCTGGGCCGTGTGATCACTTTTTTCAGCTCGAGAACTAAAACAGTCGAGACGTTTCCATCAGGATTCATTTAAGCCCGATGCGAAGTGATCTATTGCCCATGAAACACGCAATCCTGCAGCCACCAAAACACCGTGCGACTCGCTCTGTGTTTACACTGTAAAATAACAAGTGCCGTAGACGAACGCAATGATAAGAATAGAATAGAATCGAGAACAAAGCAATCAGGATTACATAATGACGGGATGAGTGAAGGCGCTGGGTCTTTCTCTAGATGGGTGGTCGTTTTGACGGGGGGATCTTCTTACGGCGTCTCTCAGGAGAGTCTCCTACGCTATTCAGCTCCTTATCAGAGCATCAGATGTTTACAGTCTTATGTTTCACGCGGCCATTTGGCTTGCCTTTTATGCCACTGCAATGAGATGAAGATTGTAGAAGGACTCAACTAAGAAAACAGGAAGAAGTGGTCTGGACTATTGCAACAAAAGGACAATAATACAATGATATAGATAAAAGATTGTATAGGGGGAAAAGAAGCAGGCTGATTTAGAAAAGGGCTAATCTATCAATGAAATCAGCATTGTTTTCATTCTTGGAACTCCACATTGAGAAGAGCAATATGCCATAAAGCCACTGGAAATGAGATTTATCCAACCTACAGAAATCCACAAGATATTTTGAGGCCTGATAATAACCTGCAGACATGTAGGGGGGAAATACTATGGATTTCATTAGCTATGTTTCCATACTCCTATTGTTCTGCATATTTTGGAATATCGCATTAAAATGCTTAAAGGGCACATAGTTTACCTCTTTTTTATGATTTAATATTAATATTATGGTTCTTCTGAGTGTGCCAGTTTAGGTTCAGTTCAAAACACAATTCAGATTTCTTTATTATAATGTGTTAAAAAGTGTCAGTTGGGGGCGTGTCCACAGTTCGCCAATTTATGGGTGTGTTGCTTCACATGTAAATTAGTTTCGGCTTCCCGCCAACGTAACAAGAGGGCGGGGCCATGAGCTAACCCGCTCTGCGTTTGCAACAGTCTGACAGACAGACGGAGGAGAGAGAGGATCACCATTCAGTCGTACATGTACGACTCTGACACAGACCGAGCAGAGAGTACAAAATCATTTGTGTCTTTGTACAGTTTTACAGCCAACTGTGTGCTAGTTTCAAGTGCCGAGTTTGTACACAGAAACTAATAACCACGCACACTGAATTAACTTTGACTGATTCACCGGATACATGAAGTGTCCCGAATCGTCGCGCCACGCATTTTTGAATTCTAAACATTTTCAAGTTTCAACAGCGGTCCGCGGCGCCCAGCCGTCGACTTGAGTGTACCCTGGTAGAAACCGATGTTTAGAATTCTAAAACGCATGCTAGTTAAGATCACAGGGAGCTTCTGGGATCGCGAGAATTGCAAACGGCTGAAGTATAAGGTAGACTCAATGAGAAGTACACATGTTTGCAAACCTACCTAAAGATACAACCAATAATTCCGATTAGAGCGATAATGTGGAGAATATTGCTCTTGTGTTGAGCCCAATGAGCCTTGCATCTAAAAATAGAGCTAGCGTGTTCCTTTAGTGATATCGCTTCGACTCACGCTGAAAATGGCGGACGTGAATCAACAAACTGAGGATATGATGTCAATCAATCAATGTCAATCAATATTGTTGGGCGGGGGGACCGCTCTCCTACGTCAGGTAGCGGTCGATTTGAAAACAGCTCCAATTGGTCCACCATTTTTTATGTTGTTAAATTGAAAAAAAAGCACTGAGTGTGCTTATATCACCCCAATATGACAGTCTATACACCATACATGCACATATGGCTGTCCAAACAGCTTGAAAAGTAGATTTTTTACCATAGGTGCCCTTTAATGGGGACTGCAAGATTCACATACATTTTGAAAATGCACACATTATAAAAAAAATGAACACAGCTGAGTAGGATAAACTTTCAACATAGGCTCATTCTGAAAATGTAGTCCTATGTTTCTGGAGACCGCAAATTATGTAGCCAGAGGTATGTATGGCTGCATTTCATTTTTTGAAACGAAACGAACACAGAGAGGAGTTGACCATGACGACGGTGTTTGAATCTGGTCAAGAACGGTTTCAGAAAGCAGGCAAGACAAAAACAGAAGCCAAAAATAAAATAAACAAGTAAAAACAGGGTGAGAATGTGGTAAAACCTGAAAACGTGGTAAAAATCAGACTAGGCCGTTTTCTGGATTGCTTTTGAAAATTGTTGGTTGAATTTAGGGAAGTGGGTGGGCGGGTCAATCAATAAAATTGGTTGGGTTTAGGGAAGGAGGAGGGTGGGTTAGTCGATTGGTCGGTCAGTCAGTCAGTCATTGAGTCAGTAAAACAGTCATTTATAGTGGATTTACGCAAGAACAGCAGGCGCTAATGGCACTCGCGAGAAAAATTGTGTACACTGGCCTCTGGTGGATTTGCAAAAAACATAAACTGCAAAAAAAAAACTGACCTCCTAGGACGTATTTTGCAGTTTAGGTTGTAAACTTTCATAATTGTGCATGAACTACAATGGAAACACATTTACCAGATACCATGTGATAATTGCATTACAGTGGCTTCTCCTACTGCAGCGAATTCCATTTTTCTTTTTGATATTTGGTGCCAGATTATCCAACACAATCTCTCGGCCAGGGGCGCTGCTGGCCACCATGACAAGCTGATATTGAAGGGGGGTGGTGGTAGTTGGTATCGCGGCTGAAAGTGAAGGGGGGGGGGGGTGCTGGGTATTGGTATCGCGTTTGAAAGTGAAGAGGGGGGGTGGGGGGCTGGGTGATGGTTTGGTATCGGGGCTTAAAGTCAAGAGGATGGGGGGGTTGTTTATTGGTATCACGGCTTAAAGTGAAGACGGGGGTGGTTGGGGGCGTATCGCGGCTGAAAGTGAAGAGCGGGGGGAGGGGGAATTGGTGTAGGCTATTGATAATGTCTCTGGGGCCCCTCTAAATGTAAATTCCTAACTCATCCCCCACTCTCAGCGGCGCCCCTGCTCATGGCAATTCGTAACATTTTGATTTTGTGACTAATTCGTATGAATTTGTACGATCTAATTTGTACGATTTAATACGATTTACCCATCCCCCAATGACGGTTGGATTTAGGGGTGGGGTTAGGTGCCACGCCTTCTTTTTAAAATCGTACAATTTGAACTTGTACGAATTCGTACAAATTAGCCACTAAACTGACAAAATGTAAAATACTTACGTTTTCTCGTGAGATCAAGCTGGATTATCGGAAAGTGACAATTTTGTTCTCTTTAACTGATTAGATGGAAACAGTGCTTTATTTGCAAATGTTTTATTCTAGTTTTGCACATACGTTTAATTAGCAACTTTGCATGGAAACATGGTGTTTCCAACAATTCATCAAAATACCTTCTTTTGGTGAAAGAGGAAATCCAACACAGGCTCATTGTGAAAACGTAACCCCGTATACATTTCTGTAGAGCGCGAACTATGTAGCTACAACTACGTATGGCTGCATTTCATCTTTAAAGGGCACCTATGGTTAAAAATCTACTTTTCAAGCTGTTTGGACAGACGTGTTTAGGTATAGTGTATAGACAATCATATTGGGTGATATAAACACACCCCGTCTGTTTTTTTATTTTCAATTTAACAACATAAAAACGTTGGACCAATTGGAGCCCCTAATCAAGAATAGATGTGAAACGCGATTGGTTACTTTAAAAAGTGAGTAAACCTCTTGTAACTTGGAACTGTTTTTTTAAGTGAATTCAACTAATTGAGTTTTACATTGTTAGCATTTTTATGGTGCTTTTATTTGCTAAATGTTTTTTTTTTGTGTGATTACATTCTAATGAAACTTATAACTTATATTGAAAAGTGGCTAATCTGTCAAAGTTTCTAGTATACAGCATCTATTTAGCAAACATTTGTGCAGTGGTTTAGGCACATCCTAAAAGACCTTCTTTGATGATAACCGAACAAACCAACATATTTGCATTTTAAGAGCTCACACTTAGCTGATGATTGCGCTTGTTTGGCATGCTTTCCCGGGAGAGACCCCTGAGCTCATAAGATCCTTGAGCCCGGGGCTCCTTCCCATTTGCAAGGCGAGAGGGGAGTTTGAGCTCAGGTAGATCTCGAGAACTCCCCTGCTGTAGTAGCTAATGAACAGATAGTGATTGCTCTTAAGAAATAACTACTTACAGGTGCATGTCTATGGTATCGATTTGGATTAGTCAATTAACTTAAGTTGTATGTTTTTGGACGGAGGGAGGAAACCGGGGGAAACCCACGTGAGCACGGGGAGAACATGTGAACTCCTCACAGAAACACCGGTTGGCTTGGTAAGGACTAGAACCAGTGATGTTCTTGCTGTGAGGCAACAATAATAACCACTGGGCCACCCATCTAGGAAAGGAGGAGGAGTAGGGGTGGAATGGGGGGTTTCTTTAAAACGAAGATGGCTGTTATATGGAACCTAGAGTATTTTTAGTGGCTTAGGAATTGTCTGATTGGATAATTAGATAATGCGGGACCAGCCACAAGCAATCATTAACATGTGATCCTCTCGAGATTAGTTTAGAAACTTCACTTGTTGACATTTCGTGCACATGTTCTGTGCATTTATATGGATGGTATCTCTCGTCCAATAGAACGGAACAGCATCAACACAACATTGGACAAAGCATTTTTAGTTCCCACTTAAAATGGAAGTCACATCCACTTGTCAGAAGAGTGTGATTTTGAAGAAGTCACCTGTGCCTCAGTGAGCGTCCTCCTGTCTCTGAGAGCTATGGATTGAGACATGCGGTTTTATTAAAGAATGGATTTTCTCCTGACGTGACAATTTGATGGGCCTCTTCATTTAAAGCTGAAACTCCAGCGCACAGACAGATTTTCTTTCCGTTTTCGGTGCTTCGTGCCTGTTAGACGTCAATATAATCTGCGAAGACAGTGCGTTTAGTTTATTGTGGCACAGTTTTAACTATGCATATATTCACATAAACATATTTTGATGAAAATGATTCATTACTACAACAGAATGTCATGAACTTTAAAAATAAAAAGGTTTCATTCGTTTCGGGATTGTATATCTAGGGTTTTAAATGATGGCATTCACAAAATATTATCAATACTGCTCTAGTTGCTATAAAATAAAATTTGAGCTGAATAACAGCACTATTCACACTCGACATATTGACATTTCACGAGTTCACACTTGCAATCGTTTCAGAATAAAGCGTATTTGGCGTGCTGTCCGGGGAGAGGGCTCTGAGCTCGGGGAGACACCCCAACTCGAGTTATTCCCCTTATCAGGAAACAGAGAGGAATTGGGATTCGAGCGAAGTATCTAGCCCGGCCCCAGAACGCTCCCCCCAGGATTGTAATGCTTAAGAGGTGAGGTGTTGGGGTGGTGGAGGGATGCTAAAGTCGTGAGATGCTGCAGGTAAGACAGCTTTGGTATATATAGGGGTTTGGTCAAGAACTGATAATAGAATAATTGTCAGTGACGTATTTGATACTGAAACGTCTGCGCGTGCTCCTCCCGAAATTTGTTTACAAAACATCATTTAGTCAGAGCCCATTTGCTTCACTTTGTGATGCTCTGGGTAACCCTTCACTGATGTTTTGTGACGAGTCAGGAATGAGAATGTGGTGTCAAAGCGTTTGCTTTACAGCCAAACTGGTTGTACTGCAACACTTTTATTGAACTGAACTGAATCAACATTAAAAAGACTTCAGCTTAATAATGAAACCGACCTAAGCTTAAAAATGAAAATGACTGTTTTCTGTACACATTCTTGGCTAATACTTAGTAAAATGTATAAGATGAACATGCTATTTTGCTGATTATTTTGGTTTAGATGCTTTGAAGCAATATGTATTGCAGTGGAGATTATACATAAATGTGATTTGACTTATATAAAAAACTGAATTACATTCATCTACTGTAATTTCCTTCTTAATTTATTTTGTGTATGCATTCATATTCAATTCATCTTTATTTCTATAGCGCTTTTAAAATGTAGATTGTGTCAAAGCAGCTTAATATAGAAGATTATAGTAAATTAAAATAGTGTCAGTTCAGTTTTCAGAGTTTAAGTTCAGTTTAGTTCTGGTCAGTATGGTTTAATTTTCACTCCTGAAAGTAACTCTGAAGAGCAAATCCATCAATGCGCAGCTTCACAAGTCCCAAACAAGGCAGTGGCAACAGTGGGGAGGAACAAACTATTTACCAATTGAAAGTGAAGGAAAAAACAACCTCGAGAAAAACCAGGCTTAGTTGGGCAGGACCTTTTCTCCTCTGGCCAAACTTCTTGTGCAGAGCTGTCTTGGCGTCTAGTCTGGAGAACGCTGGACGTCCATTGTGGAGAAGCTGCATGTGTGAGTTGGTCACCGACGGGTGTACAGGCTGGACCACGAGATCAATGCGGAGACTCGTCTGTCACTGGGGAATTTCAGGAATCAGTTTCATGCTGTCCGCTTCTCCATAAATGCCACAGCATCTGCTCAGGATACGCCCTGGTCCAGGATTATGGAGACCTCGGGATAAGGAAAAGCAGACTAACATAAGCGTAGATGTCGTTCAAATTATAATGTTTTTTGGGAAGTGTTCCTGTCTCCGGCTGCCCTAATTAATGCAGCAACCTATTAGAGGATTTGGATTTCAAAAGAATTTGTGTTTTATGTGTATGCTAGTGTAAAGAGATGTGTGTTTAATACATTCATACATGACTTTTTAAGTAATACACTGTTAGGTATGCAAGAATTGGTTTTAAACCACAGCGGTTCGAACTGTAGTTCTGCTGAATGACTAAAGAGTTATCAGTATGATGGTAAAAACTGTACATTTCTAGTCAAACCATTCTTCTGTAATCTTATTCCAAAAACAGAAATAAGGGCAGTACTAATAGCTAAAAATGTGGGAGAGCGTTGATATTATGTGATTGTATTGTATTGCAGTATGGAACAGTTAAGTGTTGATGTTAAATCAAAGATAATTCACAAATACTTGATAATGAGATGATTTAATGACTATAATTTTCTATGGTTACAACTGAATTAGTTACAGAATAACTGTATAAAATGATCAAATATGAAATGATAAAACATATGATATAAACTGTACCCAGCTTAAATGTAAAATTAAAGTTACCAGAGGTAGAAGGAGAGACACAGAGAGAGACAAAGAGAGCAGGCCCAGAAGTTAGCCTGATTGCAGTTGAGTCAGAGAAGATAGACTCCAGAGGAGGAGAGGAACAGAGCAGGAAAGCAGACCAGGAAAAGACAGGCCAGGAAAAGAGACAGAGCAGAGTTTTACCACCTATTTTGTATCTTTCTTGACCATGTGACTAAAGGCCAAATGCTGAGTCATTCAAACTGACCAATCAACATGTGACCACATCGTAAAAGCCCCAAAGTTCACACACCAGGCCCTGATCTTATCAGTATCTGCCTTTGGAGTCAGTATGAACCTTCTTGAGTCAAAAAGACATGTTATGATAATTTAGCCTCTTACAGGTATTTACTTTTTAATTCTAACAAACTAAAATCAAAAGACTCAAACTTTGAGAGAGAGAGAAATCTGAACTGAATTCAGAACTCGAAAATGTTTTTCGAGTGACATATATAATCACACATGCATCTGTATAACGGCCAACCACAAAACGAGAAATTGTCGCTCTATGCGAATATTATACAAAACCCAGTAAAGTGACCCTTTTATGCTAATGAACGAGAGAAAGCAAATAGTGAAAGACAGATGGTGTGTGTGTGTGGGAAGAGCAGAATTCCTGCGTTCTGGTCTGTCACTGTAAAGGTTATAGCGGCAGTGGTTTATTTCCCCACAGAGCGGCTGGTGACTGTGATGGTCAGCAGACTCACACCCTAAAACTAAATCTGTCCCTCACCTCAGATGACCCTCGTTTTTTTTTCTCAAAAGTCACCTGAGAGACTCTTTTGCAGGTTGTTTTATTTTAGGACACAATTCTGTTGCTATCAAGACAGCTTTTACGTTTTAAGACACTAAAAAAATGTCAGTAGTGAAGAAACAAAGGAGGAGTCTCCTGTGTTTCATTTGTTCTTAAATAGGTCAAGTTATGCTCTTTTTACAAGATATACTAACAGTCTCAGGTGTACTCAGAATAGGTCTGTAGTTGAAGTTGAAAATACCTCTTGGGGTCATGTACTACACCTTGCTTTAAAAACATAATAACTTTTATAGACAGTTTCTGCATCTCTTTAAATCCATACAAACTCTGTCTTTTTAAAAAGAGAGTTATATACATCACAAGCTGTATAAATAAACTTTCCATTGATATTATGATATTATGATATACTATATGGCTGAAGGGCATCACGGTGGCGCAGTTGGCAGCATGATTGCCTAACAACAAGAAGGTCGCATTATAAGTTGGCGGTTCATTCCGCTGTGGTGACCCCAGATTAATAATGGAACTTTGCCGAAATGAAAGAAGAAAGAAAATATTACGCTTTTATTTTATTTGCTGATATCACCAATAACCAATTAAGATGCACACTAGGGCTGTGCAATTAATCGAAAATATAAATTTTGGCTTCTAACGATTATGAAAAAGCATTAATTGAGATAAACGTTTATTGCATCATATACCGCCCCTTTCCAGTTGTACACGTTTGTTGCTCTGCAAAGCTCAGCTTCACATGAAAATGGCTAAAAGCATGTACTGTAATGTAACGTTTGCAGCACGGGATGCTCATCGTTCATTGATTCATGTTTTTAAAAGCACGAACGAGACCGCATGCTACTGTGTGTGTGCGGCGCACACACAAAGCATGCGGTCAGCATTCGGTCTCATTCGCATACTGAGATGAGCAGAGCACACACATATAAAGTCATTGTAACGGGAGCGCTTTAATGGTCAAATAAAAGTCAAACACGGTGTTTAGAGATTATTCATACACAATCTCACGGCAATTCGTAACTTTTTGATTTAGTGGCTAATTCGTACGAATTTGTACGATCTAATTCGTACAATCTAGTACGATTTGCTCATCCTCCAATGACGGTTGGGTTTAGGGGTGGGGTTAGGTGCCACGCCTCCTTTTTAAAATCGTACAATTTCGTACGACTGAACTCGTACGAATTCGTACGAATTAGCCACTAAACTGTATACTTAAATACTTAAATTTTCTCGTGAGATCAGGCTGGATTATTCATATTAACCCTTATTTGTGTAATAAACAAACGAGTTGAGAATTAAAAGACACGTGAAAGAGAAACCATTAAAGTGACATGTCTGTGACGCCTGTTTCCATCATTATTAATCAAACAACAAGAGGAGAAAATCCGTCACTGCTCTTGACTGAAGGACTTTTGTGTTTTTCTTACAGTGAAGATGCTTAAAGCACAGTTTGTTTCATGTTTTTATTTTATTGTATTTATTTCTCTTTCCGTTGTAGGGAGGAAAATAACTGTATATATGCAGTTGAAGTCAGAATTATTAGCCCTCCTGAATTATTAGCGACCCTTTCCCCCCAGTTTCTGTTTAATGAAAAGAAGATTTTTTTTTCAACCCATTTCTGAACATAATAGTTTTAATAACTCATTTCTAATAACTGATTTCTTTTATCTTTGCTATGATCAGTACATAATCTGACTGCTTGAATTTTGAAAAATATCTAGTCTAATATTAAAGTGTGATTCAAAGGCTTAATTAGGGTAATTAGGCAAGTCATTGTATAACAGTAGTTTCTGTTGAAGACAATCAAAAATATCTATTGCTTAAGAAGGCTTGTAATATTGACCTTAAAATAGGTTTCAAAATATTTAAACCTGCTTTTATTCTAGCCAAAATAAAACAAATAAGTCTTTCTCCAGAAGAAAAAATATTATAGGAAATACTGTGAAAAATTCCTTGGTCTGTTAAACATCATTTGGGAAATATTTATTTAACAAAAAATTCACTGGAGGGCAATAATTATGACTTCAGCTGATAATCGTTTTGAATAATCGTGATTACAATTATAGCTAAAATAATCGTGATTATGATTTTTCCCAAAATCGAGCAGCCCTAATGCACACACACGCACGCACGCACACACTTTTACTCTCCAGTGTTGTCCATTGTTATGCAGCTAATTATTATTTAACTGCATCTTCCATGCAGAAGCTCTGCATCCTCTTTCATTTTCTTCACACACCAACACACAGAATGCTGATAGCCATCTCTGCCCTCACTAATGCCACTTTATCCTTTAAAAGCAACAGGCGAAGGGCAGAAGCGCAAACATCCCCTCCAGAGTGATGAATTAATAAGCAGGGTTAACCTCTTGCCCGGAGACGGCAAGAAATGCGGCGCGGGGTTTAGACATTTCCTGATAACGCACGACGTATGATTGCAGAGCTGCTTACAGACAGACAAACTCCATCTCTGGACAATAACACGTGTCAAAGACGGGTGTATGTGTAAGTGAGTAAACACTTAAAAAAAAAAGAAGCTTTTCTCACTTAGAGTTGTTGACTTCTTTCTCGTCCTACTATGTAATTTGAAGGAGCCTTTATTAGTTATTTTTTTTTAATTAAGAATCATTTTCTAGACAAGTACAAATATTGTCTTGGTTTCAAAAATAATGTAAAAATGAAGCAAGTATTTCCTTAAAACAAGCGAAATAATCTGAATCTGGGGTGAGCAAAATAAACTTATTTAAAAGCAGTAAACAAGTTTATTTAGCTTACCCATTATTATTTAGCTTGTTTTAAGGAACATCTCACTTAATTTTGATTTAATATTTCTAAAAACAAGACATTTTTTAACTTATCTTAAACATGCTACTTGATTTATAAGTTTTCAGATAGTCTTCATCAGTGGTGTAGTCCTAAAAAAAAAGGGGGTGTACTATACACCCGACCCAAATTTTAAATGAAAGTAGGCAAAGAAACGACGAAAGTCAATGTTTCTTTGATTCATTAGCTATATATATATATAAGTTTTAACAATTAACTTCCACGAACGGAAAAACAAATACTGTCAATGTTGTCAATGGTTACAGGTTTCCAGTTTTCTTCAAAATATCTTCTTTTGTGTTCAACAGAAAGGACAAAAGACCGGTTTGGAACAAGTAAAGGTTGGGTAAATCATGAAAAATGTTCATTTTTTGGGTGAACTATCCATTTAAAAAAGATGTAAACAGATTTGTTCGTTTTAAAGAAAGATGCTAATAGTCTAATCCTATTTAATGATTTATGTTTAGCTATGTTAGCTATCAGTTTTCATATCAAAATTAAAGGGGACTGAGGCGACCTTGTAGTAGTGTACAGTTCATGAGCCAAATCGCCAAACTTTGACTTGTGGTCTTCGAAAAACTCACGAAAACAGCTGCTGCAGTCGTCAGGGGGCGGGGAATGGCGCAAGTTAAACAAAAATGCACCAATTGCAACAAATTACGATGCGAGTAAAAAAAAAAAAACATTTGGTATACTGTATACAGTTAATAAGGACGTGAATACACATAAATTAGGGAAGTTTAATCAGAAAAACAAGTGAGTATACCGAGGGTATACGCAATTATTGATCCTCAGAAGTGGTAATACCCAAACAGCTCATGGAAAAAAGTAAGCATACTGAGTATACGTGCGTATAGCCCCGACTACACCACTGGACTTCATTTTAGTTTTTCTGCACACAAAAGGATTCCCATAGTTTCATTATATATTAATGCGCTTGTTATGCGTGACGTTACGCGAAGCGCTCCTGGGTCTAAGTGCTCTATCAAAGTGTATGGGGAGACTCATCAAATGGTAATATTAAATGTTTACAAAGTGTTGTAATACTTTCAAAAATCACAATTGCAATAAATATATCTGTTTAATATCCAGAAAGTGATTACTTTTTATAATTTGTTAAAAAACAATTGGTATTTGTGATGCAACAAGTGCAAAGATTTGTACACCATGATTTTTTTTTTTTTTTTTATAAAATTGACTTTGTTGTGTAATAGGGCTAAAAATGACTATTTTCTCAATTCAAATGAGTAGCGGCTTTGACCTGGAAACAGTATTTTATACGTCACGACTTAACAAGCGGATTGAGCCACTGTAGCCATAAGCTCTGTTTTTGGTATTTCTGGACTTGAACAAGTTGTGAACATTGCTGTTAATGGAGGATGAGGGAGCTCTCAAATTTCATCGAAAATATCTTAATTTGTGTTCCGAAGACAAATGGATGTATTGGGAGTGTGGAATGAAGGTCTTGATCTTGAATTGAGGTCTTGATCACACCGAAAACAACTTTGAATGGTTTACTAATGTCTGCGAGTGTATTTAGCGCTTGCTCCACCTCACAATTTTGTCGTTGCGCAATGTGCGCTTGCAATTAAAAAAAAAAAAAAAAGTCAACTCGTAAGATCTAATTCGTACAATTTAGTACGATTTGCTCATCCCCTAATGACGGTTGGGTTTAGGGGTGGGGTTAGGTGCCACACCTCCTTTTTAAAATCGTACAATTTCTTATGACTGAACTCGTACGAATTAGCCACTAAACTGACAAAACGTAAAATACTTGCGTTTCCACGTGAGATCAGGCTGGGTAGACTGTAAACTCGCTAATTGTTTATTCATTTAAACATGAATTTTGAACTGTAGGCCCACATAGGCTCGAAACAGTGATTTTTGATAACCTTAATCCGCGCTAAAATATCAAGGTGAAAGTTATCATAGCTGGCGTAGAATAGCCCCAGCTCCTAACCCAAATTTGAGAATAGATTAACGGTATTTTTTATTGGATATTTTTTTTATCGCGCGATAAGAGTCTCGCGTTAATGCCAATAATATTAGTCATAATAAACGGCCCACCACTAATATATATAAATATGTATATAAATACATATATTGGATGTAGTAAAGTGTATGTATATATATATATATATATATATATATATATATATATATATATATATATATTTTTTTTTTTTTTTTTCTGTTGTTTGTTCCTTTGTTTGTCCACAAACATGGCCAATCGCAACTCACGGTGATGTAGATTTCCAAACTTGATTAATAGCAATTTTTTGTATCGTGACACAGTTCCTAAAGAAACGGAATATTAAATGAGAAAACAGTGGGCATGGCTTAATTTTTAATACTGCGAGCTGATTGGATGTAGTAAAGAAGGCATTTCATTCAGAAAGATCAGGAAAAGAGCTTGGGGAGAGTTATTACAACCTAACAGACACCTCCAGTTAGAGGAGCGTGGTTAGGTTTGTTAGCCAAGCCCAATACCTCACACAGACCTAATCTGAGAATTAAACTGAAAACAAACAAGAAGTGCATTTTCAGATTTCAGTCTTAGATTACAAAGGCAAACTATTTTTTTTCCCCTAATGACATGCATAGATGAATTGTTCCGCACAAAACTAGCAATGCGGGCTAACAAAATCAATATGACTAGTTTTGATTTCATTTGTACTTGTGACAGAGCTGTACAGAAGTAACAACGTTCACGCGTTCTGCACAAGTAGAAAGAATCTCCTATAGTAAAAGCCTCCTGTCGTCTCCTCGGGCCACAGTAAAGCACTCTTCCCTCGCACACAACAAACCTGTGTTTTGACAGCAGGATTTTCCTCTCACTCCTTAAAGCGACGCTCGCTCTTCTTTAGTCTTTACACGAGAGCCTGTTGTCTTCAGAACGCAGCTGAAAGCGAATCGCCTGCGGGAAAACACGAGAGAGGATACTGTGAGTTTAGACAATGGAGGAAAGAGGAAAAGCTGTCTCTGCGTGTCATTTTAATGCGCATCAGAGCCACGCAACTCTCCAAAGTCTATTTATAAATATCCTTGAAAAAAGTTGTCGACAGAAACGTGTCACAGTGTTTTTTGAGTCACATTTTGATGCAATGACATGTCGGGTTTACCTCATGCATTCATCTTAAAATATCTCTGCTGATGTTTATGTGAAAATAAAATTTCAGTTTTAAATGGCATATCAAACTGTTTAGTTTGACGCTGTTTAAGAATCAGAGTGCAGCTACAAAAAAAATCTATGCCTTTATAATTATTTAATTACTTTGTCAACGTCCTTCAAACAACTGTACTGTAGGTTTTACCCTTTTTTTAAATGTTTGTTTTAAACCTTTTAAAATTTCAATGTGTGTATGTGTGTATATATATGTATATATATATATATATATATATATATATATATATATATATATATATATATATATATATATATATATATATACACCTATATATATATATATACACACATATATATATATATATATATATATATATATATATATATATATATATATATATATATATATATATATACATATATACATATACATATATACGTACATACACACATACATACATACATAAACAGGTCCATAAATATTTGGACATAAACACAATTCAAACATTTTTGTGTCTATACACCAACACATTTGATTTTAAATGAAATGAATATGTGCTAGATTTGCTGTAACTGCAAACTGCCAGATTTAATTTGAGAGTATTTACATCCAAATCAGGTGAACGCTGTAGAAATTAAAACAGTTTTCAAATCTGCCTCCCACTTGTTAAGGGTCCATAAGTAATTGGACTTAATAATAATCATAAATCAAACTTGATACTACAACCACCATGCTTCACTGCTTAGGATCATTAGCAGTTCCTTTCCTTCTCCATACTCTTCCAATCATTCTGGTACAAGTTTATCTTGATCTCATCTTTCCATAGGATGTTGTTCCAGCACTTTAAAGGCTTTTTGGAAGTCTAATCAGGCCTTCCTGTTTTTGAAGCTCACCAATGGTTTACATCTTGTGGTGAACCTTCTGTCTTCATTCTGGTGTAGTCTTCTCTTGATTGTTGACTGACACACATACACCTACCTCCTGGAGAGTGTTCTTGATCTGCCCATCTGTTGTGAAGGGTGTTTTCTTCACCAAAGAAAGAATTTTTTGGTCATCCACTACCGTTGTTTTCCATGATCTTCCAGGTCTTTTGGTGTTGCTAAGCTCACTGGTGCATTCCTTCTTTTTAAGAACATTTCAAACAGTTGTTTAGGCCACTCCTAATGTTTTTGTTATCTTTCTGATGGGTTTGTTTTGTTTTTTCAGCATAATGATGGCTTGCTTGACTGATAGTGACAGCTCATTATATCTCATCTTGAGAGTTGACAGTAACAGATTCCAAATCCAAATAGCACACTTGACATGAACTGTGGACCATTTATCTGCTCATTGTAATAGGGATAATGTGGGAATAACACACACCTGGCCATGGAACAGCTTAGAAGCCAATTGTCCAATTACTTTTGGACTCTTAACAAGTGGGAGGCACATATGCAAACTGTTGTAATTCCTACAGCGTTCACCTGATTTGGATGTGAATACCCTCAAATTAAAGCTTACAGTCTGCAGTTAAAGCACATGTTCATTTCACTTTAAATCGATTGTGTTGGTGTATAGAGCTAAAAATGTTAGAATTGTGTTGATGTCTAAATATTTATGGACCAAACTATATATGAGCTGTGGCTCTATGTCGGCACTGGTGGTAGCCGTGCGTTGGCTCGAAGCCGCAGTCTCTTAGTGTCTCACTAGTGACGATATACAGCCAAATTGCAGGAGAATTTCAAAAATCCTTTTGTATGAGGAACTACTTTCTTCTGCCATTCACTGTTGCTACTTCACAAACGTCACTTTGAAGCTAGTGCTTGAATGATTCTCTAGCATAATGCCTAAAATGATGTCAAAACAGGTGATTTTGCTTACTTTTTAAGATTATAAGGCTGAACGGCATGAAATGCCATCAGTCTACAGAGATTTCCCAGTATTTCTCTGTTGCAATTGAGATTCACAATAATTAACCCTGAAAAAAACCCAAAGCAAAGCAAAAACTATCAGATCACTATTGTATAAATGCAGCAATATAAAATACAAAAGAGAGAGATCGACTTAAAATGTCACGTACTTGTTCTGTAATGATTTGTTCAGCTGTAGTTTGAAACTTACACTGAGAAAATGGTGTTTTTCTCCCCTAAGGACTTTGCTCTGCTCAGTATGCCAGGCTGATTGTTGCCGAGGCAGTGAATCTCTGAAATTATATATATTTAACATAGGCACTATCCTTATAAACAAACTGCATAGTTGCAATCTAAACAACTACATTCTAGTCTAAAAAAAGCCTCAAAAGTACATTATGTTGTAGGGAGTTTATTGATTTGCTGTCGCTCTATGTGGGCGGAGTAATACACAAGAGTGAAGAGGCTGTACAAGTTCTGATATTGCAGAATATTGCTAATATACATGTATTTATTTATATTTGTAATAATTTAAAAGAATAAATATAACATTTATATATTATAAATATTTTATATATATATATATATATATATATATATATATATATATATATATATATATATATATATATATATATATATATATATTATCTTTTAAAATGTAAATGTTATATATTTATACATCATTTATATATAATTAGTCAGAATTTATTTCTAAAAAAATTTTATTAATTAAAAAAAAATAATTATCTATTACTATGAGTTATTGAATATTATTTTGTGCCTTCATACATACTTGAATTTTATATGCTTTCATTAAAAGTATTTATTTACTTTATTTTAATTTTTATTAGCTGGTTAGTATGGGTCAGTTATGTTTGGTTGGTAGATGCTATTTAAAAACACTGTAAAATATATATTTTTAAATGTTTTATGAGTTTTTTTCTTCATCAAGAACTATTTAAAAAGAAAAGCTCTCAATTCTTATTTCACAGTGCTTATAAATAAAAATAAAGCTTCGTAAAAATGATTCCTAGTATGACTACAACCCAGATTATTGGCAAAAAAATGTTCATGCTTTGTTTTAATTATTTTTGCTTCGTTTACTTAGTTTGTACTCTTTCTATCTTACTTTTTCCTTGCTTTACAGAAGCAGTTTTTGTTGTGAAAATGAATATTAAGAGAAATCAATAGTCGGCTGCGGTGGAAACATGCTGATGCACAGGTAAGACAAGCGTTTTTTGAATATTAGCCCATAAACCACTAGAAAAGGCATGAGTCTGCAGTTCCATCATCATCATATCTGTCCTTTATAGCCGTTAGATGTGTGTTTTTCCTCATAAGAGCTAATACGAAGAGGATTACATAAAGATCTCTGTGCATTTAGCTATGAGACGGGCCTGGATCACTTCAGTGCTGCGTCTGCTGGCCCAATCTGCTGACTTCTGCTTCTCTACACTGCGTTTTAAAGGAGAAAAATATCTCTGTCTTTATGCTTTGAGAGGGGAAAATGCAGCCGGTGTGTGCGCTAAACCAGAAGAATTGAAATATATGGTTTATTTTGTGTGGTGCTGGTTTTGCTGTGCTCTGCTGTTGTGGAATGCAGAACCTCATTTCTGCAACAAATGTAGACTATTTCAGGCCTGTTCACACCAAACACAATTGATATAAAATAGTGCTGAATGTAAAAGGATTGCTGATTTTACACCACAACTGTTACTGTAATGTTTAATAGCCTCTTAAGGCCCAAGGTGCTTTTTTACATGCATTTTTTATTTCTCTTTTCTATTTGGGCTTATTGGAACCTGATGAGAATAAAAATCTAAGTATCATATTTTGATATGATGTACTTTTAGAGAAAAATTATGTCCAAATAAGTGGACTCGTGGTCTGAATTTACATAAAACACTTTCCCTGAATTTTTTTTTGACTATCAGAAAGTAAAAACAACATATTTTTTCCTATTTTGGACAGTTAAAAGTAGGGTTTGGGACATTTCATATGCTGCAAAGCAGTTGCAAAATGATGTCTGTAGCAAATGTTGTCTCATACTTAAATTCAATACTTAAATTCAATACTTCATATTCGCCTTCCAGAATTCACTTGCGAAATAATCAGTTCTGCTTAAAAATACCATGTGCAATATTCAAAAGGCGTTTGTTTTCAGCTCATTTTATTTGAGGTCAAAAATTCTCGTCCATAAATTCGGTGATTAAAATTTAGCTGTTAAAATTCAACATTACATCTGGGAACTGCCCGAAAAAGCAATAGATTAAATATATCCAGCTGCTTTTTCATCAGCAGGTGGAGATGGTCCAATTTAAGATTTTTAAACCATTAAATAGGTGAGAAAATAAACTAATTACAGCACAGAAGGCGTGTTTAATATGCAGTTCCCATATGTAATGTCGAATATAACAGCCGAATTTGAACCGCTGAATTCAAATTCAACTTTTTTATTATTTCAATACTTTTGGCATTGATTTTGTTCCATACTAAGAAAGGACCACAATTGTCACTATGAAGATCGTTAAACTAAACTGAATTAAAAATAACTTTTACATCAAATGTGAGCAAGACAAATTGAATCTTTTAAAATCATTCGAAGTGGATGGTGAAGTGTTGGAAAGAAACGGGATAGGGGGAAATACTCGGAATAGAACACAGTCAGTAACTCTGCTTTTCAACTACAGCTCTGAAGTAGCACCAACCACACAAGATTGTGACACTGAATGATGTCTGTATGTCTGTAACAAAATATAAAACATTCAAAGTATTTTAAATAACCACTTAAGAGCTAAAATGTGCTCAAGCCCTAGGAGGATTGAATATTATACACTCAACAAAATATAATCTCAACACTTTTGCTCGCATTTTTCATAAGGATAAGACTGACTAATCAAAGATACTAAAGAAAAACAGTCAGTATATTGACCTTATTCTTCAATGCGCACGTTTGTTTTAGAACTTCCGATTCCGTTCCCTATGGGAGAAATGACTAGGAATGATAAACGGCTGAAAACGGTCAAACTACTTGCTCTACTAACAAGTGTGTCCATGATTATACAGACAAAATAGAATAATATATTAAGAAAATATCAGTTTGCAACATCAAGCAGCAGAACGAGCTATTTTCAACGTCTAAAAATGAATGGAAGTGAACGAGACCGGAAGTCTCCAGCCAAATAGATTAAAATGGCTACGCCCGCTCGTACGAGGAGAATAAGGTGAATAGTGTGGTCACCATTTCGTCATTTAAAGCAATACAATTACAATACAAAACAATTTTTTACATTCAAAATTTCATAGATGTCTTCTGGGGGCAGTAACAAAATCATCAATTGCCAGGGTTTGTATTTTTAGGTCCTGAAATTTAACATAGCTGTTCATTTAAGCTGTAACAATTTCAACTATAAATATTTCAAACACATACTTAAATTCAATAATTCATATTCGCCTCTCAGAATTCACTTGCAAAATAATTAGTTCTGCTTAAAAATACGTGCAATATTCAAAAGGCATTTTCAGCTAATTTTATTTGTGGTCAAAAATTCTCGTCCATAAATTCGGTGGTTAAAATTTAGCTGTTAAAATTCAACATTACATCTGGGAACTGCCCAAAAAAAACAATAGATTGAAGGTATCCAGCTGCTTTTTCACCAGCAGGTGGAGATGGTAGAATTTAAGATTTTTAAACCATTAAATAGGTGAGAAAATAAACTAATTACGCCAGAAAAGGCGTGTTTTATATGCAGTTCCCATATGTAATGTCGAATATAACAGCCGAATTTGAACCGCTGAATTCAAATTCAACTTTTTTATTATTTCAATACTTTTGGCATTGATTTTGTTCCATACTAAGAAAGGACCACAATTCTCACTATGAAGATCGTTAAACTAAACTGAAATAAAAATAACTTTTACATCAAATGTGAGCAAGACAAATTGAATCTTTTAAAATCATTCAAAGTGGATGGTGAAGTGTTGGAAAGAAACGGGATAGGGGGAATTACTCGGAACAGAACACAGTCAGTAACTCTGCTTTTAACTACAGCTCTAAAGTAGCACCAACCACACAAGATTGTGACACTGTTTGCAAATCTTTGTCGGAACAATACATTTTGACTGAACTATGTCTGTAACAAAGGAACTTGACATATTAGTTGGCTAATGATGGTTTTGGGAAACTCCAGTTATTGATTGTGGCCTGTGGAATGTTGGTCTACTCCTCTTAAATACTGGAAGTACCACCAGAACCCTCGCATATACAATTATTTATTGAGGAGCCTAACAATGACAAGAATGGGAAATCACCCTATATTTTTGTTCAAACTATTGCCTTGCAAACCAAGAGAGGTACAGACAACGATACAGATCCAAAGGCCCCACCCTCATGCAATAGCACATCACAGGAAGTGGAGAGAAGTCTTTTGAAGGAGGGAAGGTTAGCACACATTGATAGCCCCGCACTGAAGGACTGATCGCCCTGTCCTAAAAGACTGCTCACCCTAAAGGACGGATAGCTCCGCCTTAAATGATGGATAGCTCTGCACTCATTGACCGATAACCTCGCCCTAAAAGACTGATAGCCCCGTCCTGAAAGACTGATAGCTAAACCTTAAAGCACTGATAACCCCACCCTACATGACTGATAGCACCACCTTCAATGACTGATAACCCCACCCTAAAGGACTGGTAGCCACACCCTAAATGACTGATAGCCCTGCCCTGAAGGACTGATAGCCCTGCCCTAAAGGACTGATAGCCCCACCCTAAAGGACTGGTAGCCACGCCCTAAATGATTGATAGCACCACCCTCAATGCCTGATAGCCCTGCCCTGAAGGACTGATAGCCCTGCACTGAAAGACTGATATCCCTGTCCTAAAGGACTGATAGCCCCGCCCTAAAGGACTGATAGTGCCAACCTCAATGACTGATAGCCCCGCCCTAAATGACTGATAGCCCCACCCTAAAATACTGGTAGCCACGCCCTAAATGACTGATAGCACAACCCTCAATACCTGATAGCCCTGCTCTGAAGGACTGATAGCCCCACCCTAAAGGACTGATAGCGCCACTCTCAATGACTGATAGCCCCCCCCTGAAAGACTGATATCCCCATCCTAAAGGACTGATAGCCATGACCTAAAGGACTGATAGTGCCACCCTCAATGACTGATAGCCCCGCCCTGAAATACTGATATCCCCATCCTAAAGTACTGATAGCCCCGCCCTAAAGGACTGATAGTGCCACCCTCAATGACTGATAGCCCCGCCCTAAATGACTGATAGCCCCACCCTAAAATACTGGTAGCCACGCCCTAAATGACTGATAGCACAACCCTCAATGCCTGATAGCCCTGCCCTGAAGGACTGATAGCCCCGCCCTAAAGGACTGATAGCGCCACTCTCAATGACTGATAGCCCCGCCCTGAAAGACTGATATCCCCGTCCTAAAGGACTGATAGCCCTGCCCTAAAGGACTGATAGTGCCACCCTCAATAACTGATAGCCCCGCCCTGAAATACTGATATCCCCATCCTAAAGTACTGATAGCCCCGCCCTAAAGGACTGATAGTGCCACCCTCAATGACTGATAGCGCCGCCCTAAAGCACTGATAGCCCCACCATAAAGGACTGGTAGCCACACCCTAAATGACTGAGAGCACCACCTTCCATGCCTGATAGTCTTGCCCTAAAGGACTGATAGTGCCACTCTCAATGAATGATAACCCCGCTCAAAAGGACTGATAGCTCCGCCCTAAACAACTGATAACTCTGCCTTTATTGATGGATAACTCCACCCTCCAGGACTGATAATCCTGGCCTAAAGGCATTTGACCAGAAGTGAAGAAAAGTATTTTCGAGGGTGGAGGGAAGGTTAAGGATTTTGATTAAAGATTATAAAGGCTAATACATTTTTACAAAACAGTGATATGCACAGATACATATTTTATAACAAAATCTACTATAAAAATAACACCTTTTGAGTTCATGTCGACTTTAGGATTGTCCTTTTTTCATTGATAATAAACACTGCAATATGACACATTAAAAAAAAAGACATTTTCATTTCATAACGACTTTAAAACATGACATTTCACAGATCATCTGAAACTTACTGGCCAAAATTCTATTTAGATGAACTTTTAATTAGAATCACATGTTTAGATGAAAATAGAAGAAAAACGTTTAGAAGAAAATGAAGTGTTTTACTATTAAACTCTGTGCTGTACTGTAGTCAGTGAATACTAGATTCCCCGAAGGCTCCATCTCACAGGAGAAACAAAACTCTCTCAAAGAAACCAGCCTCATCAGCACAGACCGATTATAACACAAATCCCAACCTTGCTTTTTTTCTCTCCTCGCATAATCCTGCTCACAAAAAAAAAAAAAAAATCCATGGGAAGAAAAATCCTTTTGTTTCACTTTTTGCAAGAAAAGAAAAAGATAAAGGGAGTGGGAAATGAATGAATGAACAAACAAACTAAAAAATAAACAAATGAATGACCAAAAAATAAATAAATAAAAGAACAAATAAATAAAAAATTAATGAACGAATGAATGAATGAACAAACGAACAAATAAATAAAATAAACAAATGAATGAATAAATAAATAAAGAATGAATGAATGAATGAGTGAACGAACAAACAAATAAATAAAATAAATGAATGAATGAATGCATGAATGAATGAATGAACGAACAAACAAATAAATAAAATAAATGAATGAATTAATGAATCAATGAGTGAATGAATGAATGAACAAACAAATAAATGAATAAAAAATAAATAAATGAACGAATGAACGAACGAATGAATAAATAAATAAATAAGGTGTAGGTTATTTTGTTGAGAGACATGGTGGATATGGATAACTACGTACCATTAAACAATGGGTAGTGCTGTCACTTCACAACATAAAGGTCGCTGGTTCAAGCCCTGACTGAGTCAGTTAGCATTTCTTTGTGGAGTTTGCATGTTCTCGCCGTGTTGGTTTGGGTTTTCTCCGGTTGCTCCGGTTTCCCCCACAAGTCCAAAGACATGCGCTATAGGTATATTGGGTAAGCTAAATTGTCTGTAGTGTATGTGTGAATGTACTGGTCCTCTAGGTTGGGGGTTAAGCGTTGGGCTAACGACCCACATCAAAAAAATTAGATGTTACGAAACACCAACATGGTGCGGCTAAATATCAACTTCGATAAAACCGCCCTGGGAGTAAGTAAATAAATTATTTTGTTAGATTAATTCCAGTTTTGGATTTGGAATAGGTTAATCAAATGTATACACAAATATCCTATTGTAAAACCTCCAATAGAACAGAAAATATACAATAACAATAAACGATAAAATTAAAATATAAAGCAAATAATATAATGAGAAAAATTACATTATAATATTATAATGAGAAAAAACTACCAAAATTGATTTGCAAGCAAGCTAGCAAACAACAAACAAACAAACAAACAAAAAAACAAACAAACAAACAAATAAAATAAATAAATACATAAAAACATCAGCTTTCCTTTGTGATTTTTGAAGTATAGACTAAAAAAAATATTTTCTCTATTACCCTAAATTATATATATATATATATATATATATATTTTTTTTTTTTTACTTATAAGACTTTATTCTGAACTGTGAACTTAAGTTGTTTTGTTATCATATATCATAGAAAATAAACAGACAATAAAAATAAACAGAAAATATACAGAAAATTAAACAACGAGAAAACAACAACAACAAAATAATTAGATTTACAAACAAACAATAAGATAGATAGATACTGTAGATAGACAGATAGATAGATGGATGGATGGATGGATAGATAGATAGATAGATAGATAGATAATTCCTTTAGGGGTGATTATGAAGTAGAAAAACAAAATTATGATTTCCCTGCAATGTTTAACCATGCTTTTAGTGTCTATAGGGCATGTGTTGAAGCTATATCTGATTTGTTTTTGCACACACTCATGGGTGATACTCCATTTTTTACACCTCTAATCCTCTATCCCAAAGCCCACCTTATTTAAAACCATGCAAATTATGTAATGAGAGCACAACACAGCCCGAGGAGTATCATCCACACTCCCCAGAGGATCTTCATACATTGCAACAACCTTCCATCTTCTTTTGCCTTTGGGGCAAAGATAATTATTCGTGTAGTTTCACTTCTGTTGTCCTGAGGGCTCGCTCATCAAAAGTTTGGCTACTCTGTGCAAAGATCGTGAGTGCCGAAGATCCCGACGGAGCTTTTAGCTGACTGCGAAACTCAAACCTAGTCTACTGAGCTGGAAAGAAATGGACAAGTAGCACAGTCATTAAGCATATATGAGTAGCTCCGAATTCAAATCTAATACCATTAGCGAATCATGCGTGATGATTTATTTTCGACTTCTTCATGGGTCGTTTTGTGCAGCATGTTTCCCGAGCAGGCGCTAAATAACTGTATAAATCTCTGGGAGAAAAGATAGTCATTAGGCGATTGTGGTAATGGGCCATGTTCCCGTGTCTCTTTTCTGGTGGTGGAGGAACTGGAGGGAACCGGTACATAATTGGCTGTGTCGCTTCGTTAGCCATTTTTTAATTAGCATAAACAAGTCTTATTCATCAAATGTTCAGGCTCATTAGTGACCCATCTCTGCTAATTGTTCAATGGCAGACTGAAAGAACTGTGTGTGTGAGAGTCAGAGAAGAATAGAAATGGTTCCTGTGGGACGATGATGGTGTGATTATGATGGGCAGCATGTTGTTCAACTCTCTCCTAGATGGGATTTTTGGTCTGGCAGTATTTGAGTCAAGTAAATGCTTTGTATGTTTATCATAAAATATTACATGGAAAACTCAGTTATGAACGGTCAGTCGTAACATTAAAATGTATGTTATTCTGAGATATAAGCCTCCGATAAATAGCCCAGTTTATCTTATCTCCTTCATCTTCGTTTTTGAAGAATCCCCTGTAACAAAGTAAGATGGCCACCTGGCCACCGGGAAGAAGGATGCGGAGAACCGATAAACTTTAAACTGATTTTATTGATTAAATGATTTTAAACAGACAGCACCTCCTCTCGGAGACTGCCACCAAACTGAAAGCAAAAGTAAAACAAAGTGTTCAGGTCTGGTCTCCTCTCTTCTTCCACTAATGTCTATCCTTCTTTTTATAGTCCAGAGCTCCTCCGTGGGACTCGAGGCTGGTGTGCGGCGCAGGTGATTCTCATTGTCACTCAAGCCTCAGCTTCATTTTGTTTCCCCGGCTCTCACCCCATCACCCCATCACCCTTGCAGGCCGGGGACACCCCAAGTCAGCGCCTACTCCCACCGGGGGTTGGGGGGAGGGGGGTGTTTGGCTCGATAGGGTGTGCGTTCCCACATCTGCGACACCTAGGAAACAGGGCGAGAGGAAAGGAGAAAAGTAAAAAAAGAGGAGAGACAGAAGCGGCAGAGATAGGGTAGAGAGAAAAAAATGGTGTTCGGTTCTCCAGACACATTGCCACTCGGTCCTCAACCAACTGAGAGATTTAACGACGTGCTGGGAGCCCTGTGAAGGGATCTATCCACCGGTCCATTTTCTGGTGTCCGGCAGAGGTTCTTCCAGCTGGCGGCACTTCTTGTCTTCTGCTCTGCTCCCGCTTCGGTGGACGGCAGCAGGCTTCGGCATCCTGGCAGACAGCGGTGACTCCCCCGGCTTTTCTGGGATGACTCCTCACAGATCTTTCCCTCTTGGTGGTGAGCCCTGAGTTCCCTGCTCCTCCCCAAGCTGGGAGCCGGCAGCAGGTAGACCCTTTCCTCTCCAGCCTCTACTTGTCCATGCACTCTGGGGCAGATGAACAGGTTTCTCCCCCACTCGGGTTAACTTCCGAACACTTGCCCTCCCTCTAAACGGCAAGAGCATCTGGACAACGTGTCCCTCCTTTTCCCTGAATTCTGCACCACTTTAACAAAGTTAGATGGCCACTTGGCCATGGGGAAGAAGAAGGCAGAGAACCAACGGACTTTTGAATGATTTTAATAATGAAAAAATAAAACAAACAGACGGCAGCTCCTCATGGACAAACTGAAAGCAAGAGTAAAGCAAAGTGTTGCTATCTCTTCTTCCTTTACAGTGCAGAGCTCTTCTGTTGGACTCGAGGCTGGTGTGCAGCGAAGGTGTCCCCCATCCCCAGCCCTGGGCTCAAGTATCTCCAAACTCAGGGTTCTCTCCCGGGACAGCATGCCAAACCTGCAATTAGTATCAAGCAATAGCTACTGTATGTGTGAACTCTTGAATTAACCATTTCGAATCGGTGAATCATGTAATCAACCATTTGTTCAAAAAATCATTCAAATCAAATTCAACTACAGTGGTCCCTCGTTATTTGTTGGAGTTACATTTTAAAAATAATCTGCAATAGGCGAAATCCACAAAGTAGTCAGCTTTATTTTTTACAATTATTGTAGGCTGTAAAACCCCTCACTGTACATTTGCTACACTTTTTTCAGACAGGCATTAACAGTTTTGAATGTTTCTCTCTTATTAACACACTCTCAAAGTTCAAACCTTTGTAGAGTCCAGTATTATATAATGAAACCAAAGATCAAAATCATTTGATCTTCATTTATTTATTCCAAAATGGCATCCTATAGCCATGTAACTTCTACCTTCCTTTAGCATGTCCAGAAGTTCAACGTTTTGGGCAGGTTTCTTTGATGGTGCAAAACATTCCGTCGACATTGTGGGGAAAAAACTTGCAAACATACCGTACAGCACTTCAGAGTCACACTGCTAGCAATCGAAGATTTATGTACATTTTGGCTAGCCGAATGCATTCTGTACTGTACAGGAGACATGGAGGAGACTAATTGACAATAGTATACGGCAGGGCTATTCAATTCGTTTGTCATGGGGGCCAGTGCATGAAAAGCATCCCAAATGAGGGGCTGGAGAGATATGGCTTGCAATATGAATGATGACACAACAGCGTATAAGAGCCCATATGTTGAATTTTTGCTCCTTAAGACACCCACGTTGCATTTTTCTACATTAAAATGTTATATGTTGTATTTAACATATTATATTAATATGTTGTATTTTGAAACTACATATCAGTGCATTGTACAATAGGCCTTTTTTTTTTTTTACAAACATTCAAATGTTGTATTTCAAAGCACAACAAAAGCAATCTATTGCTTAAGTAGGCTTGTTCTACATTTTGGTTTTACGTTATGGACCATTATGGATGCAACGATTATAGATTTCGGTTGTACGATTATATAGTAATAATAATAGTACTAATGGTTTCACAGTTATCATGTCTAATGTAAATTTAAGCTTTATATTAGGTAAGTATTTAAATGAACGGTTGTTATCTTCTGTGTTCATACATACATAATCTTTTTAATAATTTGTAATAATTTGTCTAACATATCTTTTGTTTATATTGCACTGAAAGCCATGCACAACTCTTACCGCTACGGCGTGAGATGTTTTCTACTAGGTGCGTCTGGAAGGTGCGAGCGCATCGATTCGCTCCATTTGCGTGCTCATATTGGCATGTATTCATCCTTGCGCATGGAAAAAATGTGATATGTGAATGGCCCACTGCTATAGTTAATCCAGTATGCGTGCGTATTAGCCTTGGTGTAGCTGTAAGCTCGGAACTTTAAACTAGTGCACAGGTTGCATAACTTTGTTTAGTTGCAGCAGTTTCGTTTCGTGCAACAGAAACCCGGCGTTGAGAAGCCTTTAGGATTAAGTATCTAAATGTTTTCGGCTGCTCACACCACTCGCTTAATGTCAGGTGACTCACGCTCTGTGCAGCCTTCAACTGTAGCTCTTACTGTATTGAACAGACGCACGTCACTTCATAAATATAGCAGCCATTTTTCGACTGAACTAAATTTATTGTTGATGTCTTGGTCACACTATTTGGAGGGCCTGAACAAATTGGACACCAATTGAATCCCAGCTAGCAAAATTCATGTGGCTCAAATCCGACCCACACCAGACACTTACATCCGGCCCACTTACCGCATGGAATGATGGCACTTGGGCGGTCCGCTCCTGTTTGCCAGATCCGGGCCACAATAAAGCCATAGCAATTTCTTGTATCAGCCAAATGAACCAGAACTGACCCTATTCTGGGCCACAGTTTGCTTTTATTCTGGCCCAGATCCGGCCCACATCAGACACTTACATCTGGACCACATACTGAATGAAATCATGGCTCTAGGGTGGTCCGCTCCTGTTTGTCAGATCTGGGCCATAAATAAGCCAAAGCAATACCACATATTAGCCAGAATCCAACCACATGAACCAGAACTGACCCTATTCTGGGCCACAAATTGCTTTTATTCTGGCCCAGGTCTGGCCTACACCTTACACTTTCTGGGTGTAGAGTACAAAAATCCCAGCATGCATTGCAGTAAGAATGCATTATATAGCTTATTGATGCTACAGTTTTCATTATTTGCTTTTGATTCTGCTGTTTATGTTGACGTTGTTGATTTTGTCACTTTTAGGGAAGAAACTGTTTCTGTGTCGGGCTGTTCTGGTGCGCAGTGCTCTGTAGCGTCGACCAGAAGGTAAAAGTTCAAAGAGGCGGTGTGCTGGGTGTGAGGGGTCCAGAGTGATTTTGGCAGCCCTTCTGCTCGCTCTGGATAAGTACAGTTCTTGGGGAGTAGGAAGGGTTGTATCAGTGATTCGCTCAGCAGTCCGAACTATTCGACGTAGTCTTTGGAGGTCGTATTTAATAGCTGAGCTAAACCAGACAGTTATTGATGTGCAGATGACTGATTCAATGATGGAGGTGTAGAACTGTTTCAGCAGCTCCTTTGGGAGGTTAAACTTCCTCAGCTGACGAAGAAAGTACAGCCTCTGTTGAGCTTTTTTGACAATGGAGTCAATGTGAGTGTCCCACTTCAGGTCCTGAGAGATGGTGGTGCCCAGGAACCTGAATGACTCCACTGCTGCCACAATGCTGTCCATGATGCTCAGTGGGGGGAGAGCAGGGGGGTTTCTCCTGAAGTCCACTATCATCTCCACTGTTTTGAGCGTGTTCAGCTCCAGGTTGTTGTGACTGCACCAGACAGCCAACTCCTTAACCTCCTGTCTGTAAGCAGACTCGTCACTCGTATGCTATCTGGAATAGCCCTGGTCTACAGCCAGTCAGGACACAAAACACAATGCGCTAATCAGGACGCAGAACACAAAGCGCTGTAAAAAAAAAAGTCAAATTACACAAAAAAAAAATCTGCAAACTGCAAGGCCACATAAAGTAAACCGCGTTACAGTGAGGGACCACTGTAATTCAGTGTGTATGAGTCACAAAGCACATTTTATTCAAGCGATTCAATAAAGACGTCTGATTCATTCAGGCATAAAATAATAAGTGAATCATGTTGAATCATGGAGTAAATGATACTGCGTTGCTCGGAAATCTTCCTTTGGACCTACTTTCATTCAGTGGAGCAAAACATTCCCAAACTAGCTGTTTTATAGTGAACCTCCCTGCAATAAAGTTCCCCTCAGAGAATGCATAGCTGCAGAATGTTGTTACCATGGCTCAGAGATCCATTGGTTATTTATAGAGACATTTTTGTTGATTGGAATCCTGCTCATATTTGGTGTTTTTGTGGTCTGATCGTTTTTGGTATTCGCCATTCAAACTGCAGTTGAGCTCCAATCATCTCTGTGACTCCATCAAATAAACCACAGCAACAGAACTGGCCATAAAATAATAGAGCAAGATACACAAATGCACTTGAGCACATGGCTGTGTGTTTTCGTTATTGTGTCTGCCGACGTGAGCTGAATTTAAATGGCAGACCCTCGCTCTCCCAGTAAACAGCTCTCCCTGTCATGTATATTCAACACTGAATCTAATTAGCATTCATGCTGCCGAGCAGTAGATTACATTCACAAATCAGAAAGAGAGCAGAGGTCTGTGACCCCGCCTTTCACTCCTCAGCCCCGCCCACACATTAGCATAGGACACAGATTTAAGTGCTGATAGGGAGCACGCGCAAACGAGATTTATGGCAGTGTGGTCAGGCTGTAATCAGAGACCTGAGAGCAGACGCTGTCGAGCAGGATAAAATTTATACAGCAAATGAAATGCTATTACTCGCCCGGTTATGGGGGTTGGGGGGGTCTGATCGGAGGTTTTTTTTTTTCAGTGTTCCTCCGCGAGTCCCAAATTGGGATTAATTGTCAGAGTGAAAGATGGCTGTGTGTTGTTTTGTTGCCGTGAATCTCTGTAATGAATAAAAATGGCTACGCACCATTAGCAGATTGATCTCTCTTTTTATTTAAATCATTAAAATGGGTTGAGGAGAGATTAATTTATGAACTTAATGTGTTTTTCTGTCACATGGCTTCATTTTTTTCCCTCTGTGTGTTATTGCATTTGGTAATAAAGAGAATTTTGGGCTGTGAGCACATCAAGTCCTTAAGTGCGACTGTTGGCTTCATAATGGAGCCATAAAACACATTTCACAGTGTAATAGTAGTGTTTGTATTGTGCAAGCTTCACTTCCTGCAGAAACAAACTAAAAAGAAAATAACAGAATCTGTCTACTCTATCTATCTATCTATCTATCTATCTATCTATCTATCTATCTATCTATCTATCTATCTATCTATCTATCTATCTATCTATCTATCTATCTATCTATCTATCTATCTATCTATCTATCTATCAGAGGTGTGAACCTACACTGGTCTCACAGTTTGGTTCGGTTGCGATTATCATGCCATCGATTCAGTTCAATCCGATGTCTTGGTGCATCAAGGTGCATTGACGATGCATCTATCTGTCTGTCTGTCTGTCTACCTACCTACCTACTCTGGAAAGCTATCTATCTATCTATCTATCTATCTATCTATCTATCTATCTATCTATCTATCTATCTATCTATCTATCTATCTATCTATCTATCTATCTATCTATCTATCTATCTATCTATCTATCTACTCTCTCCCTCTATCCATCCATCTACTCTATCCCTCTATCCATCCATCCATCCATCCATCCATCCATCCATCCATCCATCCATCCATCCATCCATCCATCCATCCATCCATCCACCCACCCACCCACCCACCCACCCACCCACCTACCTACCTACCTACCCTGGAAAGCTATCTATCTATCTATCTATCTATCTATCTATCTATCTATCTATCTATCTATCTATCTATCTATCTATCTATCTATCTATCTATCTATCTATCTATCTATCTATCTATCTATCTATCTATCTATCTATCTATCTATCTATCTGTCTATCTGTCTATCTATCTGTCCCTCCATCCATCCATCCATCCATCCATCTATCTATCTATCTGTCTACCTATCTACCTACCTACCTACCTACCTACCTACTCTGGAAAGCTATCTATCTATCTATCTGTCCGCCCGCCCATCCATCCATCCATCCATCCATCCATCCATCCATCCATCCATCCATCCATCCATCCATCCATTCATTCATCCATCCATCCATCCATCCATCCATCCACCCACCCATCCATCCATCCACCCATCCACCCACCCACCTACCTACCTACCTACCCTGGAAAGCTATCTATCTATCTATCTATCTATCTATCTATCTATCTATCTATCTATCTATCTATCTATCTATCTATCTATCTATCTATCTATCTATCTATCTATCTATCCGTCTGTCCGTCTGTCCGTCCGTCCGTCCGTCCGTCCGTCCATCCATCTATCCTTCATGCATGTACATCATTGTCCATTTGCTTTTTGTTAATTATCTTCAGCCATTATTTGACAAAAGTCTTTGAATCAATCCTGTCATTTTATCTATTCATGATATTGTGCCGTACCTCTCGCTTTGTTAGTAATCTCTCTCAAGACTTTTTATCAAATCTTCTAAGTTCCAAGGAATAGACTTGCATATCAAAGTTAGTTTCTTTGGGTCTTAGTACAGAACTGATATTGAATGTGTGTGCGTGTGTGTGAGAAAGAGAGAGCAGACCATGACATATGTCAAGAAAACAATATCTCCCTTGTCATTTCCGTCCAATCAAAAGCAAGCGTCTCAGGAGTGGAGGAAGTTGTCAGATCAGGCAGCAGGTGGTGTCTTCCTGCTCGCAGCATCAGAAAGCCTTCAGCCATTGAGCGCCGAGTCTCAAAGGAGCGAACGGTGAGTGATGGATTGAGCGTGTGAATGTGTGTGTGTGAGCGGAGCAGATCTTGTACGCTCCCCCTTTTTTGTTTTAATTGTGCCACTGTAGCAGTCACCCTCCTGCCTCTCTAACCCTTTCTCTCGTCTCCCGTCACTCATGGTGTGTAATTACAGAGAGAAGATCTTCCACACTACCTCGACACAAAGCTTGACTGACAGCAGGCCTCTTGAGCCGCATCTGTGCTACACTTTCAATAAACATATATGGTGTAAGGTCTGTGAGCCAGTGGTGACCATCAGACTTTGGAAGTGCACTAATGTGACCCTGGACCACAAAACTGTAAGTCAAAACTGTAGTCTTAAGTGAAAAATTTGGGAACTTGAGATTTATGCATTATCTAAAAGCTCAACAAATAAACTTTCCAGTGATATATGATTTTATAAAGATTTCTATTGAGGTAAAGTTGGTTTTATATTCACACATTCAATTATTTTTGAACAGTGACACTGTCCCTATATTGTTTACCATGCTATTTTGAATATTTGGTCCGAAATCACATGCAAGTATGACTTCAAAACACTAGCACTAATAATTGACTGTGACTGAACAATATTTTCTATGACAGTCATTGGCTGCTAATATGAGTTCCCTGTTTAGAATTTGCAAAAAATACTTTTCTGAAATTATATTATTAAGGAGAATGTACAAATGTGTGAATATAAATCCAACTTTACCCCAATAAGTTCAACCTATGGCTAAATTGATTGAATATCTGGAATTTAAGTGTGTAAAAAAAAAAATCTAAACACTGAGAATATTAAGCAAATTCAGTCTTAATTAGAATCTACACTATTGATTTAGCACAACTAAACATCTCTTTGCATTAGGATACACATAAAATATAAATGCTTTTGACATCCAAATTCCCTAAAGCAGGGGTTTCAAACTGCTTAAGACCCGCCCTCCTCTTCCCTCTGGCCCGCAACGAGATTCAGCATCCTCTCCCTCTCCAGTCTTGACTTTGCACAAACATTATCATCCCAGTACTCTTGAACATAACCATCAACGCCACAACACCCCAATCGTCTTTCCTAACCCCCCCCTATGAAAGTCTCTGCACAGTACTGTTATAACGGCCGTCATATTATTTGTCAGTCAATAAAATGACCCCCCCACCAATTTAAGTTTTAGACCCCAGCCCCAAAGGATTGTTATGCTGTGTTCAGACCAGATGCGGAACGCGCAAATAAATCCCGCTATTTGTGCGTAAATAGATGCATGCACATTTTCAGTTTACTCACTTCATTTGCGTGTCAAATCCCCTTCCTTCGCGCATCACTCACAATAGATGTGGATTCGCATCATAGGCAGGGATTTTGTCTGCCTGGTGACTTGTTGCTAAATGGCTAACATGGATTTTATAAAAAATAATAAAAATATATTTTTTTATAAAAAAATAGCTGTGCTTCATGTGCTTTAGAAAGGCTAATAAACAGCTTCATTTGGTACACTAGATCCATTCAGAGGTGCACCCAGCTCTGTGAGTTCATCAACTCCTCCAGAAACTATACCTGGATGATGGAAGCTTTCAGCGGTACTTCATACTGAGCCGAGCCCAGTTTGATGAGCTGTTGTTAGTGTTGGCAAGTGGACTTCCCTTCGCTTCATCCGCGTTTGGTGTGGGAGAGGTCCGCTCCTCCACAATCAGATTGACTGATTGCTGAAAGATCCTAGTGACAGACAAGTCTCCGCTATTGATGCTGTGGGCAGCCTGAACACTCGCCGGTGACCTACTCACACCTGCAGCTTCTCCACGATGGACGTCCAGTGTTCAGCCTTCAGGGCCTAGACTGCAGCTCTGCACAAGAAGTTTGGCCAGAGGAGAAATGGTCGTGCCCAACTGAGCCTGGTTTCTCTTAAGGTTTTTTCCTTCACTTTCTCAAATTGGTTTTGTTCCTCGCCATTGTCGCCACTGGCTTGCTTGGTTTGGGACTTGTGTTTCTGCACATCGATGGAATTGCTCTTTAGTGTTTGGACTTTCAGCAGTGAAATTTAAACTAAACTGAACTGAACTTTCAATTTACTATAACTTCTATGTTAAGCTGCTTTGGCAAGTCTACATTGCGCTATAGAAATAAAGATGAATTAAATTAAATTTAAATTTATACACACAATTTCATACAAATATTTCATCGGGAACATATTAAATTTTATACTTGACCTTTCACATTTTATTCATTTGATCTCAGTCAGGGATGAGCTTACGATCCAAACCTTAAACAGTCCACAAAACTCTGTCTTTGATTAGCTGAGCTCACTATTTTTTGTAGAGAAGCAATTGTTGTGACAAAAGCTATGGGCAACTTTTAATTTATTATTATTATTATTACATTGCAGTAACAACATTAAACTGTATGGGCAGTATAAGCCTTAGCTCCTCTCATTTGTCTGTTGTGCCAACAAATAAGCCAACTATATGGCAGCAGCTTCAAAAACTATAGTTAGTATACTCATTATTGTCTATTTATAGCCAGTGTTGCCAGGTGAATTTTTCAGACTTCAGTGTTTTGCAAGAGGTAAATTAATGCAGTGCACTTACCAATAAAATTGAACCCATTTTGGCATTCACATTTGCGCTCTAGAAATGAACAATCTCTGAATTGAAGGACGAGTCGTCATCTAATTACAGTAATTTTGAGATACATTAGTTCGTTCACTGAGGTTGAGCTCCAATAATGACCAAGAGAACTTTTAAAGTAGTCAATTCGGAACATTAAATTGTTCACAAAATGTAGCTTATATATACACTACCTGACAAATGTGTTGTCGTCAATCCCAGTTGTAAGAGCAACAAATAATATCTTGACTTCTAGTTAATCATTTGGAAAAGTGGCAGCAGGTACATTTTTTCAGATGAATCATCTGTTGAACTGCATCCTAATCATCACAAATGCTGCAGAAGACCTATTGGAACCTGCATGAACCCGAGATTCTTACAGAAATCAGTCAAGTGTGGTGAAGTAAAAATCATGGTTTGGGGTTACGTTCAGTATGGGGGCATGCGAGATATCTACAGAGTGGATGGCAACATCAACAGCCTGAGGTATCAAGACATCTGTGCTGCCCATTACATTACAAACCACAGGAGAGGGCAACATCTTCAGCAGGATAGCGCTCTTTCTCATACTTCAGCCTTTACATCAAAGTTCCTGAAAGCAAAGAAGGTGAAGGTGCTCCAGGATTGGCCATCCCCGTCACCAGACATGAACATTATTGAGCATGTCTGGGGTAAGATGAAGGAGGAGGCATTGAAGATGAAATCTGGTGAGAACTCTTGATGAGTCCTGCAAGAACGCTTTCTTTGCCATTCCAGATGACTTTATAAAGAAGTGATTTGAGTCATTGCAGAGATGTATGGATGCAGTCCTCAAAGTTCATGAGAGTCATACACAATATTAATTCTTTTTCCACTGCACCATGACTTTATATTCTATACTGGACATGATTTCTCTTAGGTGACAAGACTTTTGTCTAAGCAAAGTCAGACCTTACTGTCCTAATTAAATAATTAAAAATCAAGGCATGATCATATTTTATTGTGGTAAAATAAGGGTAATCTAGAGGTCTTTGCCTTTCATAAAAACCAGTTCTGATACCAAGTGAGCAACAAGAATTCAAGTTATTATCTGTTGTTTCTAAAACTTGGATAGGCGACAAGACTTTTGTCAGGTAGTGTGTGTGTGTGTAAATATATGATGTTTAACAGAGCAAAGAAATTTTCACAGTATGTCTGATAATATTTTTTCTTATGGAGAAAGTTATATTTGTTTTATTTTGGCTAGAGTAAAAGCAGTTTAAACCATTAAAGGTCAATATTATTAGCCCCTTTAAGCTATATATTTTTTCGATAGTCTACCGAACAAACCATTGTTATACAATAACTTGCCTAATTACCATAACCAGCCTAGTTAACCTAAATAACCTAGTTAAGCCGTTAAATGTAGCTGTATGGAAGTCTTGAAAAATATCTAATCAAATATTATTTACTGTCAGCATAGCAAAGATCAAATATATCAGTTATTAGAAATGAGTTAATAAAACTATTATGTTTAGAAATGTGTTAAAGAAATCTTCTCTCCGTTAAACAGAAATTGGGGAAAAAAATTAATGGGGGCTAATAATTCTCACTTCAACAATGCAGTGGCGCAGTAGGTAGCGCTGTTGCCTCACAGCAAGAAGGTCGCTGGTTCGAGCCTCGGCTGGATCAGTTGGCGTTTCTGTGTGGAGTTTGCATGTTCTCCCTGCATTCGCGTGGGTTTCCTCCAGGTGCTCCGGTTTCTCCCACAGTCCAAAGACATGTGGTGCAGGTTAATTGGGTTGGCTAAATTGTCTGTAGTGTATGTATGTATGTGTGTGTGAATAAGTATGTATGTGTTTCCCAGTGATGGGTTGCAGCTGCATAAAACAAATGCTGGATGAGTTGGCTGTTCATTCTGCGGTGGCGACCCCAGATTGATGGAGGGACTAAGCCGAAAAGAAAATGAATGAATGAATATACATATATATATATATATATATATATATATATATATATATATATATATATATATATATATATATATTGTGGCGAGTATACTAATTCAATGTCGCCATGGTCCCAAATTCACCCCAGCTGCCTTCTCGTCACAGTGGATCAACCACAGCTGGGAGTCATTAAGGGACACCGATATAAGCAGCGTCGGGACAACCAAGGGTGAGCTTCATTCTACCAATGACTCCCGAGCTAACCTCTGTGTCTCTCTCTCTCTCCCAGCGGACTCAAGCAGCTAACTTGCTGAACCACCGACCAACCCATCACGGCCCCACTCTCTATCCCCGGAGCACCTGCACGCTTCCTGGCCAGAAGAGCACCTTTACACCACTATCCACTGCACATTATACCTGTAAATAAATCACCCTCCGGGGAAAAGTCTGTACTACAACCCTCTGTGTGAGTGTTTTCCCTCTAACTCGCCACAACTGGTGGAGAATGCGGGCAGAAATAGAGTGGAATTAAAACACAAACAGACTTACCCGGTGAAAAAAAAAAAAAACCCTGCTGTTCTGACTGTTCCATTGTGTGTTACAGACGAGGCATCCGCTCTCTCTCTCTCTTCCTCGGGTGCTTTCCCGGAGACAGCATGTCCATGGAGGAGGTCATACGCCACCTAGCGGAAGTCACAACTAGACAGCAGAAAATCTCGGAGCAGCTTGCCGCAAGACAAGAAAGACTGGAACATCAGCTCCTCCAGGCGGCGGGACGGGTACCCCTCCCTGAGGTGAAGATAAATGCACACCAACATTTAACCAAACTCAGCGACCTGGACGATATTGATGCCTATCTTCACACTTTTGAGGTAATCGCAGAGAGAGAAAAATGGCCAGAAGAAGAATGGGCGAAGCTATTAGCCCCATTTCTGACCGGTGAAGCTCAACGAGCATATTATTCCCTAGAAGCCCCAAAGAATGATGATTATGGAGCGTTAAAAAAGGAGATTTTGGCCAGAGTGGGGCTCTCTGCGATTAGTGCAGCCCAGCAATTTGCCATCTGGACATATGATGAGAAAACTCCGGTGCGCACCCAAGCTGCCCAGCTTTCACGTCTCGGCCGACTGTGGCTATTAGGGGGGGACCCCTCCGGCGTCCAGGTCGCTGAGAAAGTGGTTGTTGAAAAATTGTTACGAGCATTACCCAGACGGTTACGCGGACTCACCAGTATGAGAAATCCGGGATCTTTAGCCGCTTTGGTGGAAGCTGTGGAGCTGGCTGAGGCTCTTGTAGCCCGCGATGCTGGAGAGAGAGCGGCTCTGCCACCCCGAAAGGCACATCCACCATGGCGACTCGTGGAGGGCACATCAAGACCAGTTAGCAGACCGGCGGTCCCCAGCCCTTTGGATGAGCCGATGCCCACGGAGCCACCAGTGCACTCGACCCCGGCCTGGCTCGCAGGATGTGTTGTACATCGTACCATCCCCCCCGAGGCCCCCTCCCGAAAAGTCTCTCTTGATGGGAAGATGCAAACAGCCACATTGGATACGGGGAGCGCCATCACACTGGTACATCCTGGGGTAATTAGACGAAGAGGAGAAAGCAAAGCCCGAATACCAATAACTTGTGTACATGGGGATACACGCTATGTACAAGCACAGAGGGTTACGATTGCAGCTAAGCCAGGTAGCTGGCCCGTTGAAGTGGGGGTGGTTCCAGATCTCCCTGTACCCCTCCTCCTGGGCCGAGACTGGCCGGGGTTCGACGAGCTCCTAGCACTGCATAATACTCCAACGGGGCGTCCTAGAAGACAACCAAAGGCTCGGGCCCGGCGGGACCGCCAGCCAGCATTACTGGCCACCGAAAGCGACAAAGGGGGTGAGTCTACAATTTCGCCTAATCTATATTTTGATCTTTTTCAACAGATCACTACAGGAGGCGATTTTGGGAGGTCCCAGCGAGAGGATCAAACATTAAAAAATTGCTGGCCACAAGTAAGAGCTGTAGATGGGAAGGATCGATTTCCCACCCCTCACCCCCTCCCACACTTTGTAGTCATCAGTGGTCTGCTATACTGCGTCGCAGAGAGGCGGGGGGAAAAGAAAACCCTGTTGGTGGTTCCAAAGAACAAAAGGGAGACGGTATTAGAGCTGGCACATACCCACCCAATGGCAGGGCATCTAGGAGCAGGAAATACGGTGAAAAGAATCCGAGACCGATTTCACTGGCCAGGACTTGAAGGAGACGTGAGAAGATACTGTCAAGCCTGTAATACCTGCCAACAAACGTCTCCCCACCGACCTCCTCCCAGCCCTCTAATACCATTACCCATCATTGATGTACCCTTCACCCGCATTGGTATGGACTTGATAGGGCCTTTGCCGAAGTCGGCCCGGGGGCATGAACACATCCTTGTAATCCTGGATTATGCCACCCGTTATCCCGAAGCGATTCCCCTGAGGAAAGCCACATCAGCCGCAATCGCAAAAGAATTATTTTTGCTGTGCAGCCGTGTGGGAATACCGGCGGAAATATTGACTGACCAGGGCACGCCCTTTATGTCCCGGCTGATGGCCGAACTCTGCCGCCTCCTGAAGGTTAAACAACTGAAAACATCAGTATATCACCCTCAAACTGATGGACTCGTCGAACGGTTTAATCAAACCTTGAAACGCATGCTCCGCAGAGTGGTGGCAGAAGACGGGCGCGACTGGGACATCATGATCCCGTACGTGTTATTTGGCATCAGAGAGGTACCCCAAGCGTCCACAGGGTTCACTCCATTCGAACTGTTGTTCGGCCGACAACCCCGTGGCTTATTAGATGTGGCCAGACAGGCGTGGGAACAGGAGCCAGCACCCCATCGATCGGTAATTGAACACGTACGGGACATGAGGGAACGCATAGACAAAGTAATGCCTATTGTCCAAGACCATTTGCGCGAAGCCCAACGCGCCCAACAACGAATATATAACCGGCCAGCCCAACCAAGAGAATTCCATCCGGGGGACCGAGTGATGATTCTTATACCCACCACCACATCAAAGTTCTTAGCGTCATGGAAGGGTCCATACACGGTGGTTGAGAAGGTGGGTCCGGTAAATTATAGAGTACGTCAGCCGGGACGAAGGCGGGAAGAACAACTCTATCACATAAATCTAATGAAACGTTGGATAGCACCCCCGGGCACCCTGGTGGCCTTTACAGAGGAGAATACACCAGTGGTCCATATAGGAGAACAGCTCTCGGCTGCCCAGAAGGGGGAGCTCCAGGCCCTGGTTGGTCAGTTCAAGGATGTGTTCTGTGAAAAACCGGGCCGAACGTCAATCATACACCATGACATTATTACCCCACCGGGCACCATCATCCGGCAAAGGCCTTATCGAGTGCCAGAAACTCGCCGGCTGGCTATAAGCACAGAGATCGAAAAGATGTTGAAGTTGGGGATAATCGAACCTTCACGCAGCCCGTGGTCCAGTCCTGTAGTAATGGTACCGAAGCCCGATGGCACCCTCCGCTTCTGTAATGACTTCAGAAAGCTGAATGAAGTGTCCAAGTTTGACGGGTACCCCATGCCCCGGGTGGATGAGCTGCTGGACCGACTGGGTGGAGCCCGATTCATTTCGACTCTGGACCTCACCAAAGGTTATTGGCAACTGCCCCTTAGTCCGGAGGCCAGGGAAAAAACCGCATTCTCTACACCCGGAGGACACTGGCAGTACCGGGTTCTTCCCTTCGGGCTCCACGGGGCCCCAGCCACATTCCAGAGAATGATGGACATCTTGCTGCGGCCCCACCAGCCATATACAGCAGCTTACCTCGATGATCTGGTTGTCCACTCGGAGTCATGGGAAGAACATCTATCCCGCCTGCGGCGGGTACTGTTGGATCTACGAAGGGCCGGACTCACAGCAAACCCCAGAAAATGCCATCTAGGTCTAGAAGAAGCCAAGTACCTGGGTTTCCATATAGGAAGACGGTTCACCCTTGTAACAGATCATGCACCCCTCCAATGGATGGCTACGGCAAAGAATAATAATGCTCGGGTAACCAGATGGTTCTTATCGCTCCAGGATTACCACTTCAACGTTCAGCATCGAGCCGGGGCCTCCCACGGAAACGCGGATGGACTGTCACGTTTATGGTCAGGATGGGCAGGTCTGTCAAAACATTCACCCCCTCCTCTCTTAATGTGTTTATATTTTCATAGGAAATCTCGGACCAGGACGACACTAAGGGGGGGGGGATGTGGCGAGTATACTAATTCAATGTCGCCATGGTCCCAAATTCACCCCAGCTGCCTTCTCGTCACAGTGGATCAACCACAGCTGGGAGTCATTAAGGGACACCGATATAAGCAGCGTCGGGACAACCAAGGGTGAGCTTCATTCTACCAATGACTCCCGAGCTAACCTCTGTGTCTCTCTCTCTCTCCCAGCGGACTCAAGCAGCTAACTTGCTGAACCACCGACCAACCCATCACGGCCCCACTCTCTATCCCCGGAGCACCTGCACGCTTCCTGGCCAGAAGAGCACCTTTACACCACTATCCACTGCACATTATACCTGTAAATAAATCACCCTCCGGGGAAAAGTCTGTACTACAACCCTCTGTGTGAGTGTTTTCCCTCTAACTCGCCACAATATATATATATATATATACATATACACACACACACACACAAACAGTTGAAGTCAGAGTTATTGACCCCCCCTGAATTATTAGCCCCCGTTTATATATATATATATATATATATATATATATATATATATATATATATATATATATATATATATATATATATATATATATATATATATATATATATATATATATATATATATACTCAAAAGCAGGCATGAGGCACACTTGGTCTATAATGCTTTTTCAAATTTACATTTGAGGTATTTTGGGGTACTAATATGTATATTTGAGGTACCCCCTATGTATACATACAGTTATAATTCATTAATTAGGCAAGTTAGGTTAATTAAGCAAGTCATTGTAATGATGGTTTGTTCTGCAGACAATCTGAAAAAATGTTGCTTAAGACATTGCTTATAATATTAAAATAAAACAAATAAGACTTTCTCCAGAAGAAAAAAATATTACAGGTAATACTGTGAAAATGTCTTGCTCTGTTACACATCCTTTGGGAAATATTTGAAAAGGGAAAAAAATTACATGAGGGCTAAAAATTCTGACTTCAACTGTATATACAGGTTACTGCCCCAGATAAAGCTCTGTAACCTTCATTTATAAGAGTGTAGACTTCTAAATACACATAAGCGAAACCAGTCGATTTTGCAGAATCTCCCTTATCTTGCCAAAAAAAAAAGTTGTTTTCAATTTTTCCAACTAGCTGAACCATGCGTCAAACTCTGCCAAATCAGGACGTGAGAAGCTCTTTGTGTTATATGAAAGAAAGAGGTGGATTGGAATGACATGAGGGTGAAGTGAAAATACTCTTTCAGCTTTTTTCTTCCCCTTGAACGAATCCAGAGCAGAAACAGTAAGCAGGGAGTGATTGAGTGCGAGAGACAAATCAACTGTGAGAGGAATGCAGGAACAGTGAGGAGCATCATGTTCCTGCTCACGGATACAGCAGGATTATGGTGTATGGGATTGGATGCCTAAATGGGCGTCTCTGGCTATAGGTGGGAGATTTTCAGGCCTCAGTCAGGGATCAAACCGCTCCAGTGGCTCTATAGTGCTTCTTTCTTCAAGTTTATGTTGAATCTTAGGGATTTTAAATATTTTATCATTTTAATATTTAATATGTGTTATGCATTGCAATTCAAGCCAAGCATCACTATTAAAGTTAGTATTTTTAAGGGTATATAGAGATTTAAACTTTGGTGCTAGCTAGTAACTCAAATCACAAAGCAGCGTGGGCTAGCATGGCTCATATTTTCTTTAAAAAAATACAGTATAATTTATGAAATGTTTATAAATCATATCTGCAAACTTCGGACCATCAAAAATGTTTCTTATATATTTAGATTTTTGCAACCAGAAGTTGATTTGTTTAGTTTTCTAAAAGTTTAACTTAGTGGTGGCACGGTGGCTCAGTGGTTAGCACTGTCACCTTACAGCAAGAAGGTCACTGGTTCGAGCCCCGGCTGAGTCAGTTGACATTTCTGTGTGGAGTTTACATGTTCTTCCTGTGCTTGTGGGGTTTTCCTCTGGGCGCTCCGGTTTTCCTAACAGTCCAAATACATGTGCTATAGGTGAGTTGGGTAAACTAAATTGGCTGTAGTGTATGTGTGTGAATGAGAGAGTGTATGGGTGTTTCCCAGTACTGGGTTGCGGCTGAAAGGGCATCCGCTGCGTAAAGCAAATGCTGGATATGTTGGCATATGTTTTTATGCAGCAGTTGCCTCTCCCAGTATTGGGTAACACCCATACGCACTCATTAACAGACACACTCATACACTATGGAAAATTTAGCTTATCCAGCGACCTTCTTGCAGTGCTAACCACTGAGCCACTTAATGCCATAATACTACTAATAATTTATAATATATAATATATATATTGTTTGTTTTTTACTTAACTGACATAGGTTTATTGTGATGGGACAGTTAGGCTATGGAGGTATACATTCATATTTACTTTCTTAATTTAACTGATGAAATTTCAGACAGCAAAGCAGCATCAATCAAACATTAACTTTTTTTTTTATCAGCCGTGGAGGGCCAGTGGTGAGCTCTGAGCATGTCAATCAACTGCTAATGCTTTTATTGAACTCCATTATAAAAACTTTTTTATAATAAGAATAATAATTATAGCTGCAAGCAGCAATTATCGGGGCCAAGCAGCCCAGCAGCCACATCATAAACAAGCACGGCATCAAGCTGCAGACCAATGGGAAAATTCTATAACTTTTTGGCAGCATGTTCTAAACTAAATTAGGTGGAAATTGGGCTAACGATCAATGGAGAGTTCAAAACAACAGATTTTCAAACTAATTCAAGATTGTGGACAGGATGTTGTCCTGATTAGGGAATGAATTATTTAAATTTTCTCTGTATGATCCAAGGAATCTAACAAGACCAGTCTCTTGACATTAGACACAACTATTCAAAAGTGATTTGAGAAATTTTGTATGACTTCTATTAATATAATTTAATTGTTTGTCAATTTTACCCAGAAGATGGCGCAAACTGATGTAGTTTGGTCAATGTCAGGTCTAAATCACACACATTAAGTTTGGTTTCAATACTTTTGTGTGTGCAAAATTTCATGAGTTTTCGAGCATGTTTAGACCCTCAAAAGTGCCCCGATAAGGGGCGGAATAATAATAATAATAAAACACATTACAGATACAATAGGACCTTGCACCGTTTGGTGCTCGGTCCGTAATTAAAGCTGCAAGCAGCGATGAAAGGGACCTCGCACCCGGGCTCACCGCCGCCTGGTGGCCGTAGGACGACAGAGAACCGCGAACAATAATAGTTTACGCCGATATATATAAAAAACCTGAGAAAATCAAGGATTTAGGCCAAACTTGCTCCTGTCAGCAGGTGGCACTATGACTGTGACTCAAGATTGGCATGTAGATGTCTTCAGTAGTGGAAACTGACAAAGTGACAGTCATAAACCACACTAAAAGTAAGTAAAATAGTCTGAACAGTTTAAGACAAAACACCTCTTGTATTCTTCATGTGTAAGTGACAGTTGATTAAACATCTTCTAAATGAATACTTTTGTATAATACCACTTTAGTCTCCAATTCAGCATGCACTGGGGCAGTTTGCTGACGAGTGTGATGCGGCTGGGATGAGAATCGGCACCTCCAAGTCTGAGGCCATGGTGCCCCACCGGAAAAAGGTGGTTTGCCATCTGCATGTAGGAGGACAGTCCTTACCCCAGGTGGAGGAGTTATCTGGGGGATTTGTTCACGAGTGAGGGAAGGATGGAACGTGAGATTGACAGGCGGATCGGTGCAGCGGCAGCAGTAATGCGGTTAATGTACCGGTCCGTTGTGGTAAAGAAGGAGCTGAGTCAGAGGGCAAAGCTTTTGATTTAACGGTCAATCTACGTTCCTACTCTCACCTATGGTCATGAGCTTTGGGTCATGACCGAAAGGACAAGATCTCAGATACAAGCGGCTGAAATAAGTTTCCTTCGAAAAGTGGCAGGGCACACTCTTATAGATAGGGTGAGGAGCTCTGACACTCAGGGGGAGCTTGTAGAGCCGCTGCTCCTCCACATCGAGAGAAGTCAGCTGAGGTGGCTGGGCATCTGTTTCGGATGCCTCCTGGACACCTACCCAGGGAGGTGTTCCAGGCATGTCCCACTGGGAGGAGGCCTCGGGGAAGACCCAGGACACGCTGGAGGAACTATGTCTCTCGGCTGGCCTGGGAACGCCTCGGGATACCCCCTAAGGAGCTGGAGGAAGTGTCTGGGGAGAGGGAAGTCTGGGGTTCTCTCCTAAGACTGCTGCACCCACGACACGGCCCCGGAAAAGTGGCAGAAAATGAATGAGTGAATGAATGAATGAATGAATAAATAGTGTCCAATTCGTAGGAATTCATATGAGTTCAGTTGTACGTAAATGTGTTTGATTTTTAAAAGGAGGCATGGCACCTAAACACAACCATCATTGGGCAATAAGCAAATTGTACTAAATTGTACGAATGAGTTGTGCAAATTATGGACAGTATAATGGTACAAAAAATGGACTGTATAAACTCTAGCTTATCTCATTTGTCTGTTGTGCTAAGATATAAGGAAACAACATGACAGCAGCTTCAAATACTACAACGCAGCAAGCTCTAAATAGGGCTATAAGTAGTTACCCTTAAACCCAACAGTATTTGGTGGATTAGCCAATCGTGTTAGATTATATGAATGCTATTGTACAAATTTATGCGAATTAGCCACTGCCGTGAGATAGTTGATAATGCACATGGTTCAGAGAAACTTTACAGAAAATCACAAATGTTTAAATGATTTAATTTCCCTCCTTTTTTCATTTCAAGCTTGCAAATATGATAAAGCTAATGTATTAAATCCCAAAACATAATCAAGTGATCTTCTTTTTCACCATTCTCTCTTTTCAGTATGGTGTCCACAATTACCTTCAATCAAAAGGCGAAAAAAGTCCCTCAGTTCCTTTCTGAGTCCCATCAGCGCACATCATGCATATGGAGACCCTGTGAGGACAAAACAAAGGTGTCAGGTTTGCTGCCTCTCTAAAACGTTTATCCTGCCATTCCCGTCTTGAACCTCCCAGACACAAAAGAAGTGGGGGGGAAACCCTGGTTCCAGGTATTTTTTCCTGGATCCTGCATCCCATGGGAGGAGATGATGGAAAAGCCTGGAAGAAAGAAATCACATGTCCATAGTGAGCAGGCACCATTGTGCGACTGGATAGGAGGACAAAGAGGTCTGAGATAATGAATTAGATTAAATGGGGAAAAGTTGAGCAATGAGAAAAGCCACACAAAAGGCAGCACCGAGAAAAACAACAGCCATACAAAAAAAAAGGTGGCTAAAAAAAAAGGAAATAGCCACCCTGATCTGACTGGTTATTTTGTAGCTTCACTGAAGCAATTAAAGCCATTGTACATGGCGAGCGGTGCTATGAATGCAGATTATGAGTGCAATGGAAATTTTAGACTCGTTCTCAATTATCTCTTCTCTTTTTTTTCTCGCTACTTCATGCCTAAGAGGAGATATTTCACACACACAGAGGGCCTCAGAGACGTCTCTCTTCTATTTTGCCAATTCTAAAGGTCACAGCAGTTTTCCCATAGGCAAGCGTGAAGTATTAGCCCGACGCCTGTGGAGAATACGCGTTTTCCATCTTCATTCCCCCTCAGGTGCGTTTCAGACGCTCTCTTACACTGGTCTCCGAAGCGCCTCTCACAGCGTGTTAAAACACACAACACAAACGCAGCTGTTGATGCCGCAGGTAACACTCGATGCACAGGCCAAGCGTAATGATATTCATGCTCATTTGCATAGGGAGCAAGGGGTGCCATCAGTTAGATCGATGCTGCTTTGCTGTCTAAAACTGACGAGGGCGACTCGCCTTTGACTTTATTTAAAAGATGACGTTTGAATAATTCGGTCATTTATCCCAAAAGGCGGTTTGGGAAGCGCTCTCGAAGTCTACCGCTGTTATTGGGATTGAGCTCAGCGCTGTGTACCCTGTTGTTTGGATGGGTTATAAATGTTATCTTGATGTACTGTGACACATTTGTTAAGGAGGACAGCAGACAATGCGCAGAGAGCCAATGACAGCTGACCTCCGAGCCACTGGGAGACAGAGAAACCGCCGTTGCCATGGCACCCGGAAGACTTCCCCAAAGAGAGTTCCGAAATCGCCATTGAAGCGTTTCCATTGTTTCACTCGGGTCATCGTAATTATGCAGTCGCCACGGATACTAGCTATCAGGTTTTTGTTATTCCTCTTTTTTGGCAACTGTAACTGACAATCTACAGTTGTTTTGTTACCAGTGTTGGGCAAGCTACTTGAAAAGTGTAGTGAGCTAAACTATTCACAACTCTACTTAAAATTTAGCTTAACTACACTAAAAGCTATCCTCTGGGATAAAGTTGTCTACTTGTCAAAAGTAGCTTAGCTACATCTAAGCTATTTTTGCAATGTTCTTTTTTAAATTGAAGCAACTTAAATCTAAAGCAATCATATCTTAGTGATCAATAAAACTGTTAATGAAACAAATGAGGCAGAATTCATTCATTCATTTTCATTTCGGCTTAGTCCCTTTATTAATCTGGGGTCGCCACAGCGGAATGAACCACCGACTTATACGGCAAATATTTTACGCAGCAGATGCCCTTCCAGCTGCAACCCATCTCTGGAAAACATCTACACACTCTCATTCACACACATCCACTACAGACAATTTAGCTTACCCAATTCACCTGTACCGCATGTCTTTGGACTGTGGGGGAAACCGGAGCACCCAGAGGAAACCCACACGAATGCGGGGAGAACATGCAAACTCCACACAGAAACGCCAGCTGACCCAGCCGAGGCATGAACTAGCGACCTTCTTCCTGTGAGGTGACAGCACTACCTACTGCGCTACCGCGTCGGCTTGAGGCAGAATTGTTCAGTTCAATTATTTACTGTAAATAATGTTGTACTAAACAGAAACAAATGATAGTAAATAACAGCAAGAACAAAAAATTTAATAAAAGCAGGTGTTACACATTTAAAATACTATAGTAATTTACAGTAAAGGGAAATATTTACGAATAAGCATTACATTGTATATATATTTACAACTCTTCAATAAATAATTACACTACAAAATGTAGTATTATTAGTAACTATCATGAACTAATAGTAAATACCATATTATATTATATATATATATATATATATATATATATATATATATATATATATATATATATATATATATATATATATATATATATATACATGCACAGTCGAAGTCAGAATATTATCCTCCGTTTGTTTTTTTACTTAATTTCTGTTTAATGGAGAGAAGTTTTTTTTAACACACTTCTAAACACAATAGTTTTAATAACTCATCTCTAATAACTTATTTATTTGATCTTTGCCATGATGACAGTAAATAATATTTTATTAGATATTTTTCAAGACACTTCTATACAGCTTAAAGTGACATTTAAAGGCTTAATTAGGTTAACTAGGCAGGTTATGGCAATTAGGCAAGTTATTGTATAATGATGGTTTGTTCAGTAGACTATCGAAAAAATATATAGCTTAAAGGTACTAATAATTTTGACCTTTAATGGATTTTAAAAAATTAGAATAAAAATAAGACTTTCTACAGAAGAAAAAATATTATCAGACATACCTGTGAAAAATTCCTTGCTTCAAATTCAAAGGGGGGCTAATAATTCTGACTTCAACTATGTGTGTATGTATATGTATGTATGTATATATGGATGTATGTATGTATGTATGTATACATACATGTCACTCCGCTACTCACCCGTTTGCACTGGCTGCCAGTTGCTGCTCGCATCCAATTCAAAGCTCTGATGTTTGCTTACAAAGCGACCTCTGGCTTTGCTCCTTCTTATCTGCTCTCACTTCTGCTGATATATGTGCCCTCCAGAAACTTGCATTCTGTGAATGAACGTCGCCTCGTGGTTTCATCCCTAAGAGGGAAGAAATCACTTTCCCGAACTCTCGCATTCAATCTGCCCAGTTGGTGGAATGAACTCCCTAACTACATCAGAACAGCAGAGTCACTTGCTGTCTTCAAGAAACGACTAAAAACTCAACTATTTAGTCTCCACTTTCCTTCCTAATCTTAACGGCCTCTCTGGCTATACCACTATCTGTACTCTCTCTCAAAAAAAAAAAAAAAAAAAAACGTTTCTAATGCTTTGCTTCTTAGACTTTACACACCTGAAACTTGTCTATAGCACTTGTTCACTGCTGCTCTTATAGTTGCTGCTGCTGCTCCTCATTTGTAAGTCGCTTTGGATAAAAGCGTCTGCTAAATGACTAAATGTAAATGTATGTATGTATGTAATAAAAAATAAAAAGTACCACAACAAGTTATTTGAGTACTTCACTATTGTGTAGTTCAAAAACATTATAGTATTTACTATAAATTACTAAAGTATTTTTTGAGCACAGCATCAGAACTAAGGTATGGTCACGAGGAATCCTGCTTCATGAATTAGCTCTTCTCCCTCAGTCATCGAGCAAATTTCTTGTGTTAGCCTAATTGGTTGCTGACATCACTGACCTGGGGTGCGTTTCCGAAAACTATCATTAGCCAACTAAGGTCACAAGTTGTGTCGTTACAAACATAGTTTGTGGATTTGCCGTTTCCCACATCCTTCAATCCAATGAACATACACAAACTGCGTCGCAAACTTCTATGCTTGCATCTACACCTCTGGAGCTGTAGTTAGAAATAGTTCCTGGCTGTGTTCTATTCCAGTTATCCCCCCTATGCCATATTCGTTTAACATTTTAACATTTAAACTTGGAATGATTTATTTTTTTAAAAGCATTAAAGTCATCTCTCTTAGGTGAAATTTGCTTTCAAAGCATTTTTACAGTTCAGTTTTAGCGATATTTATGTTTACAATTGCGCTCTCTTCACAGTGCAGTTTGAAAACATTGATGTCATTTTGAACACAGCCTCATGACGAAAGCTATAGATGACCTATTATTTAAAAGCGGAATTTATGTTACGTCTCCAAACTTTGTGAAAACAAAAAACATAGCATACGTTATTGCTTTTAACTTATAGTAGGTTATTTATTAAGTATCTGTACTGTATATGACATGGGCCTGTTGGTTAGAACATTTCTGCAGAGGTTTGAATGTGTCAAATTGTAAAAGTAGACTTTTCAAAAAAATTAAAATAAATAAATAAACAAACAATATCCTACCTAATAATAATAATCGTCATCATCATTAATATTATTAATATTATTATTAAAGTATGATTTTTTTCATTTTCTAATAAATAATAAATATTAAATTTCATTTCTCAATAAATAGCCTAATTATTTATTTATTTATTTATTTATATGATTTATATATGATATTAGAATACACGTTAGCTTTTGTAAGTGATTTTATGTTGATTTAGAATAGAATATGTAATATTCTCAACAATATTTGTAAAGAAAACATAGGTCTTATATCTGCCATTTACATATATTTCATTTAATATGGAAAACGAGTGTTTTTAACAAAACTAATATTTGATTTATTTTTAAACGCGTGTGCGTGTAAAACATTATAATTTGCACAAAGAAATTATGGGGTTCTTCTTTTAAGAAGTTGTTATCACCCCGTTTTGAGCATCATTATGGGCATTTTACATTCTAACTTACGTGGTTCAAACGATGGATCTCCAACAGAGAAACTACGGTTTTTGGGAAACACTTGTCACTGTTGGGGTGTGTTTAGGGATGTGGGTGGGTGGGTGAGTCAATCGGTGCTTTTTAAAACACTATCGGTTGGGTTTAGGGAAGAGAGTGGTTGGGGGTTATCAGTCGGGTGGTCAGTCTGTTAGTCAACAGCCGCCTCTGGTGGATTTACACGAAAAGAGCAGGTGTGAATGGCGAGAAAGGCAGGTGCGAGAAATTTGAGATCTCAAAAAGTGAATCCTCTCGTGGATTCGCAAAAAAAACATACTTCCTGGGATGTATATGGCGCTCTTCAGAAATGTATATAGGGGTACGTTTTCAGAATGAGCCTGGGTTGATTAATTAGAACAAACCAGAACTGGGAAAAACTCCTAAAATAGAATTATGAGAATATAAACACCTACCGTTTTTGTGATTATATCTCCCCTTTATCCCAAGGTTAACATAATCACTTGGACCAGTCTGGATCGACACCAGATGACTGACCTGTACTGAGGAGCTACAAGACAGCCTACGGTAGTCAGCAAAGACCTCAATGAGACAAACCTTCAAGACAGGTACCAGCAAACACCTCAGTGATGACATGAGTACTCGACTTAAAATGCAACATGCCAGGACCGGCTGTGACCTGAAGGATGTTTATAACGGTCAAGGGCACTGCTAAGCCATAGCACAACTTCCTGGTCCCCCAAATGAGCCTAGTTTCTCCCAAGGTTTCATTTTCTTCTCTTTCTTTTCTCCACTTCTGTCACCTAATGTAGTTTGAATGCTTCACAGCTGTCACCATTAAGCTTGCTTTGTTGGGGTCTCTAGATCTGAAACATATTGCAGCATTGACATTTGTATGAACTGAATGAACATTGAACAGACTCTAACAATAATATTAATACATTCATTACAATTTATTAGAATCATCTCATGACTTGCCTTTTTTATTTCTGCCCCAAATTTTTTTCTTTCACTGAAAAAATAATAATTTACCATTCACTTTTTCTAAAGAAACTCCAAGAAATCATCTTTTGATCAGTTAAAATAGCTTGCATAACCAACAATGTTAATATAGTGTTGTCGATACACTGACAAAAACCTCTTGGCCTTTGTGTTTCTTTTCTCATTTGGCACTATTTCTCATAGGATTTACTAAATACAGAATTTGCTTGCAAATTTCAAATGAATTAACGATTAGCAAAACATTTTAACAAAAGAAATTTAATATAATTAGAGAACATACTGATTGCTTTCCTCTGAAATAAAGGGCTTCTTGCTGTTCTGTTTTGTTCCTGGAAAATGAGCAGTAATTGCTTTTACCGTTTTACACAAAAGCCGTAGCGGGGGGTGGAGGAATTGCTTTGGCGCTCACGGTAAACACGTCTAATAAAGCTCGGATGTTTCAGAAGCGTGCGGAGGAGAGAAAGCAGCCGTTTAACAACCCAGCTTTGGTATGAACAATGAGGCCGTGCTGTTTGCATAGATTTCCTCTCCCACTGAAATGAAAAAAGATGCTCAGAGCGGAAAACTGCGCGAACATGTGGCCCATCTGTCCTCTGAGAGCTTTAAAGCATCTCCACCCATCGTTTAGCCACATGCATCAGGCTGAAAACTGAAGCTGGAATCTCCTGATAATGAAATCCTGCTCGGTTTTTATGACCTGGTACACAGACCCTGGAATGGGAAGTGGCATCTGGAACGAGTCCGTTAGCACGATTCTACTCACAGAGAGCCGAAACCATCCCTGCAGGCATGCCACCAAAACAAACAAGACACAAGATGAACGATTCCCCGGGTGTCATGCTGCGAGGAGACACCTGACAGTAGAAAGAAAACATGCACGCATGGGGAATGGAATGCAAATGATGTTTTTGTGGTTATCCTTTCATTTCTTACATTATGAGAGCAAGCTGGGGAGGAGAGAGAGGGAGAGAATGGGGAGAGTGAGACAGACGTGTAATCTGTCTCTTCCCCTTTTATCTCCGACTGCAGTTATGTCACATCACCTTTAAATATTCAGCATTGCCCATTTTATCCCGAAGGGTAGCATTTGAAATCATAACGGCCCGTCCGTTTAATTGCCAGAATGCCACCCAAGTTCTGGATCTGAATGATGTTCCTTCTATTATTAATGAGGACCAGGGAGCACTTTGACATTTTGTATTTTGCTGTAAGATGCAAATGAGGTTGGTGTGTTTTAGGACTATAAGACTCTGTGAAGCAAAGCACTGGCCGTTGTCCATTTTCTTTGCCCATACTGATCAGAATTTTCCTTTAATTTTTGATACTCTGATCATTCAAGTTACCCTGGCAACCACTTAGCAACTCAACCAAATAAAACCAATAACAAAAACGAGGTACCTCCCAAAGTAATCACACGAAATGCCCACATAGAAATTAAGCAACCACGTCCTAGTAATTACCTATAGAATGACTCCAAAACACCCTAGCAACAACATATGACAACCTAGCTGCCAAATAAAACAATGCAGTGGCAACCAACATGAAGGTCCTGGCAACCTCCCAGGATGCCTTAGCAACCACCCTGAACACCCCAACAGAATGCCCTGCACATTCACAATACTATAGCATCACATATGCTCTTACATCAGTTTCATGTTCTTCAAGATGATTGTCTTAGAATGTCCTAGCAACCACAAAGAATGCTATAGAATGACCCAGAATGCACTAAAACTACCTCAGCAACCAACCAGCAATCAGAATGTCCTAGCAACCAGGTATGCTCCAGCATCCAATAAGAAACATATTAGCAACCTCCCAAATCAACCATGCAGAATGCCCAAGCCACCACCTATTAATTAAACCTAATAATTACTCTTGGAACTACTCCAAAACACCCTAGCAATCACTCGAATGCCCTAGCAACAACATACGACACCATAGCTACCAAATCGAACACCAGAGCAATCACTCAGAATGCCATATAATCACCCAGAGTTTTCCAGAAACCACACAGAATTCCCAAGCGCTTATCCATGATGCACTAAAAATCCCCAGAGAACACTCTAGCAACTACCCAAAAATCATAGCAACCACCCTGAACCATGCTCCAACAGTCTCTCAGAATAACATAGAAACTAACCAGAACAGTCTACTTGTCTGCCAAACACATTACATTACACTTATAACACTGTTGCAGCCAGCCAAAATAGCCATAGCAACCAACCGAAGGCCCTAGCAACCATCCCGAATGCGGTAGCAATTACTTAACACTTCCCATTAATTATACCGAATTTCCAATCAACCACACTGAACGCCCAAGCAACCACCCGGAATCCCCTTGCAACCACCTCAAACGCCCTAGCAACCTCTAGCAATGCCCAAGAGATCACGCAGAAGACCCTAACAACTACCCAAACTACTCTAAAAATCACCCAGAACACTGTAACAACCACCCAAAATGGCCCTGCAACCACCCTGAAGGACTTAGCCACCTATCAGTATGGCCAGCAACAAACCCCAACAGCCTGGCTACAAATACATAACAACAGAAAAAACTCAGAATATCAAAATGACATAGCAAATATATTGAAGACTTTAACAACAACCCAAAATAACTTAATCACCTAGCAACCACATGACATGCCAAAGAAACCACTTTGAAGAACCTAACAGACTCTAAGCATGCATTCATAACTACTAACTATGTCAAACACCCTAGCAACCTCCAACAATGCCCTGGGAACCACGTAGAATACCCTAACAACTACCCAAACTACTCTAAAAATTACCTAGAACACTGTAACGACCACCAAAAATCCCATGGCAACCAACCTGAAGGACCTAGCCATCTCCCAATATTCCCAGCATCAAACCCCAACAGCCTGGCTACAAATACAAAATAAAAGCAAACACTCAAAATACCAAAATGACCTAGCAACCATCTTGGAGCCCTTAACAACCACCCAGAATGCATTACAAAATCACCTAGACCACACTAGCAACCACATGACATGCCACTGAAACCACCTTGAAGAACCTAACAGCATCTAAGCATGCATTCAAAACTACCAACTATGTCAAACACCCTAGCAACCTCCAATAATGCCCTGGTAACCACGTAGAATACCCTAACAACTACCCAAACTACTCTAAAAATCACCTAGAACACTGTAACGACCACCAAAAATCCCATGGCAACCAACCTGAAGGACCTAGCCATCTCCCAATATTCCCAGCATCAAACCCCAACAGCCTGGCTACAAATACAAAATAAAAGCAAACACTCAAAATACCAAAATGACATAGCAACCATCTTGGAGGCCTTAACAA
>NC_079448.1:6376598-6479098 GCF_903798145.1 Danio aesculapii
ACTCCATGGCTTTGTGGCTGTTCATCAAGACAACGACAAGGTTTATTGGAGCCCGGATCGACCATGGCTCGTTATTATATGTATATGTAATCTCTCGCTGTGTATTTAAATAGGGCTGTTTTTTTCGTTTTCATTCTGGCTTGTTGCGTAAGCGAATGACGTATCTCTGTAAACCAACAGCGTTCAGCTGCGCGTGTGGCTCCACCTTTTGGTATCCTTTCTAGTGTTTATAGCAAGCATCATGTTTAGTTAGATTGTGCCATCTGTCATATAAAGTAGGCTTATAGGTCTGTTATTTTTACTAAACAAGATATATAATTTGAGTTTATCACCAGAACTATAGAAACTGTATAATGTTAATTAAAAAAAAAACGGCACAGTATCGGGATCGAATCTGTATCGGTCGATAATGAGAATCGTATCGGTTCCAAAAAAATGGTATCGGTGCATCCTTAATTTAAAGTAAGCATCAAATTCAACGTATATGGGCATGTGAATGGTATTTGATTTGAATTTAGCCTCTAAAAAACATCTAAACATTTTTTACACGTCTATTGCTGTAGCAAAGTAATGCTTTACTCTGATGAGTATCCTTGTCGCAAATGAATAAAAAACAGTAGGTCAGTAATAATGATAAAAAAATCAGTCACCAGATACTGATACGGAAGCTAGAAATTTTAAGCTGTCTGCTTTAACAAGCCAAACCTACTCAGATTCAAAATCTCCAGAACTTTTAGAGAATCCTGGCACAAATAACCTGTCAAACGTTCCTTTACAGTCTTCTGGGTTATGGAGGGCCACAGGTGTACAGTATTGGGCCACTCATCTTCCCGCTGTAGGTCTTTCCACGTCTCTCTGGGAACAATTAATGTCAGCCATTCAAAGTTCAGCTATTGGTGGAGAGCAGGACTTCAAAGGCCAACCACCTCAAAGGCTTCCAGCGCAGAAACGGCCCTCAAAACTCCTCTAAGGCACAGAGAGAGTCCTGTTTCTATGGCTCGGCGAGGGAGGGGAAGTCCTGAGCTCTTTATGAAAGGACCTACTAACATGCAGGAAAATCTCCATGGGACTGAAAACTTCCATTCAGAGTGTTGAGGAACAGAGAGATGGGGAATCCTGATCAAAAATGCTTGGTTCAAGAAGAGGGTTTTTGAGCACCGCTCAATCATTTTGTAGATCTGAAGTTGCATTTTATTATTATTATTTCTTTCTCTTTAGAAGCAGGCAGATTTCATGTACTTGTGTTTTTGACATTGACTGTGGACTGGCACACAGCCAGAGGTTTCACCATTGTATGGAGCTACGCTTTGTTCGCTGGTGTGGACCATTAAATCCCATCATCCCCCTCCCTCTTTTTCTCTCTCTCTTTTTTTTTACCAAAGCCACTGAAAGGCTGAGCACCTGTTTAAGTAAAAAAAAAAACAATTAAGAGTCCATTGGAAGTATTTAAAACCCAGATTAAAGAGGATGGTGCAAATGGGAAGTATTAGGATTTTCTTTTATAGTTTTTTTCCAGACCTACATGGAGCCTTTTCGGGTGCACAAAGACAGCTGTAGCCTCCCAGTGACCGGTTGTAGGATTCAGTCATTAGCCACAAGCCAGGGAGTTGTTAAAATGCAATAAACCATAACATTTAACGCCCTTTCAATGCAGAGTTCATTTTAATGATCAAAAGATTGAAGATTAGCACTTCTTTTTCTGTCACCTTTCATCTTTTGTGGAGCACAGGTACAGGAAGTTGTCATTTAGGAGGCACTTTAATCCAATGTGACACATGGAGACTTTGGTGCAGGCTTTAGACTGGGCTAGAAAGTTCCCTGAACCGAGATACAACCAATGTTGTTGTGGGAGAAAAATATGTGAAATGTATATATTGAGAAGAACGCTGGTTCGAGCCTCGGCTGGGTCAGTTGGCTGTGGAGTTGGCATGTTCTCCCCGTGTTCGTGTGGGTTTCCCCCGCAGTCCAAAACAACGTGGTATAGGTGAATTGGGTAAACTAAATTGTCCATAGTGAATGAGTGTGTATGGATGTTTCCCGTGATGGGTCGTGGCTATTAGGGCATCCACTGCTTAAAACAAATGCTGGATAAATTGGCAGTTCATTCCGCTGTGGCGACCCCAGATTAATAAAGGGACTAAGCCGAAAGGTAAATAAATGAATGAACGATTATTTAAATAGCATTAGCAAGGGAGGCTTTTTGCTCAGCATTTCTTTGGCCCACACATTCAGCTTTTGCTTGGCCCACATGCCGCAGTGAATTACAGTAAATGAACCTATGAAGTCTAGCTTCCATACAAGGACCAAACATGGAGCATATCTGGGCCAAGTCCCAGCCAAGTTAATAACCCATAACTGGGCCCGAATTGGGCCAGATATGTTGGTGTGTCATGACTGCATGAATTTGATAAATCATACTTTTTCTTAAAGCGACCCGATTGGTAGATTTTTTTCTTTATGCGCAAAAATAATTTAAGTGGGTCAAAATAAAAGTGGGTCAGGATAGGCCAAACTTTTATGGCCCACATATAAATTTTTAGCACCCAGGCCAAATACTTCATTTGATCTGGCCCAACTCTTGTGTGCCACCTTAAAGATGGTGGCACCTCTGCCAAACACAGGTCATGTATGGCCCACATGCTGTTTTCCTGGGTGCTGGGAGAATGCCTAATGTGCCAGCTTTCTCAAATCTGTGCCATAATTTTTTTTCTACCTTGGTAAACTAATATCTTGCATAAGAAAGTGGTTCCTTACACAAAAGAGGTTTTAAGACACTATGGTTATTTCTTGTTTACTTACACAGCATTAAACCTTTGCATAAATGACTCAAATCTCTGCAATATAGCCTCATAATAACACAGCTGTAGTTACCTACACACAGCTACCATTTTCAGAAAGTCAGTGTGTGTGCTTTTTTGAGCTACATTAACTAGATTTCCACTATTCTGTGTTAATACACATTTTGAAGTATTGCATGAATGCCAAATTTGGTATAAAAATCTTTTAATTTAACGTTTACACAATTGCTTGAGGTTTTGTCGTACTTAAAAGGGTTAATGCGAATAATGGGAGATGGAATTGCTGAATAAACTCTGGCGTAGCGAACATTTTCACCCACATGACTACATTATGATTGCCTTGTTTACTGTTGGTTGCTAGATTACCAATACTACAGTCAACTGCTCTAAGAATTTGATTAAAAATGGATCTAATATGCATTTGGGATTGTTTTGCAAAAGATTTGTTTCACTTTAGGACAGGGATGTCAAACTCATTTCCTGGAGGGCTGCAGCCCTGCACAGTCAGTTCCAGCCCTGCTTCAACACACTTACCTGTAGGTTTAGAACGAGACTGAAACCCTTAATTAGTTTGATCAGCTGTGTTTAATTATGGCTTGAACTAAACTGTGCAGGACTGCGGCCCTCCAGGAATTGAGTTTGACATCCCTGCTTTAGGATATAGGTCTCGAACTCAATTAACGGAGGGCCGCAGCTCTGCACAGTTTTGCTCCAACCCCAATCAAACACAGCTGACCCAACTAATCAAGGTGGTCAAGACTACTATAGATTATTAAGCAGGTGTGAGTTGGAGGTGGTTGCAGCTAAACTGCGCAGAGGTGCAGCCTTCCAGGAATTGAGGTTGAGACCATTGCTTTAGGATGAAAGCATGGCTACTTTGAGGAACTTTGGAAACCAGCCTGTAAATGGCCAAAACCCCTCTAAAACCAGACTGGTCAATCAGCTAAAACCAGCCAACCAGCCTAGGCTGGTTTGAGCTGGATTTTTCAGTAGGATTAATTCCAGCAATTTTCCAGAAAGAGAAGTTGTAACATTACTGGTAATTTGCCAGAATGCTGCGCTGTGTGAACGCAGAAGGAAGATTGCTGGACAGAACATGTTAACACTTAGAACGAGCTGACGTGGGACGTCTACTCCAGCCAATCAGAACATTCAGATGCATTCACATGCGCGCTGTTTATAAAAATAAAAGCCTTTAAATACTTTTCCAGACATATTTAGCTGCAAGTTGTTGGTCAGATAATGTTTCTATCTTCCTTCTTAATGCCAACGGTGTAAAAAAATTGTTGATAAAATGCTTATGATAAACCGCTGTTTGTTTACCCTCAAGCTCTGCTTGACACGTGTGCATGTGAAGAGCAGGAGCCAGCACACACACATACACATATCAACATGCGCAAGTGTTCTTCTATACAGTATGTTTTAATCGAAGTCATTCACAATACTTATCCATCCACAGAATTTGTAATGTTGTCAAACGTGGAAACATTTAGCGTGTCAAACATGTGGTTAGTGCTTCTGCCTTTGGATGTCTCTGGTATAAGCTGCATGAATGCTAAAGCTTTGAAGTGAAACCATCAAGCTGGATCTCTTTTACATTTACAAATACAATAGCAGCCGTTTTGAGCTCATTTCTGGTTAATGATGTCAGAATTTACCAGTATTTTGGAATGGATGTGTGAACGGTCTTTTCTGGAAAAATTCCGGAACATCCTTGCCTGTGTGAACAGCGCTTTTTTGAATTTACCAGTAAAGTAATTCCGGTAATTTTCCGCATATTTACCGGTATCACTGTGTGAAAGGGGCTAATGTCACTTACACTTGCGCATGAGAATTTTACCATTTTGTTTGGCCTCCCAAGAGGGAAACAATTTATATAAATAATACTCAAGTATGCTTATCTGAAAGTGTAAAATTGAATAGGTTTTCTGAAAGTGAGTTTAATGGTAGGATTGGGTTTGTGGATGAAAAAGATTGTTTGATCAGTATAAAAACAAAATAAGTCATGGAAAGTCCACACAATGCATGGAAACCTTGTGTGTGTGTGTGTGTGTGTGTGTGTGTGTGTGTGTGTGTGTGTGTGTGTGTGTGTGTGTGTGTGTGTGTGTGTGTGTGTGAATGGAATTGACTGTAGGCCATATTTGGCTTGAATTTTTACTTTTTTTAATGTGTAAATCAAAGTTTTTTTACGTCACCTTACATGTGATGTTCCTTTTTTAAGTCTGTTTAGATACAACTACCAGTAACTTAATGAAATAACGTCTCTAAATAGACGATAGTAAACAGGATTTTGAATTTCCTGCGTCGATCAGCCATGAAAAGCAGTATTAGACATATGGACTTGCCAATTTTTTATGCCTAGTTACTTTTCACCCACTTTGTACTACAATGTGGAGGAAATGGCAGGACGTGTAAATGAACTCTAGCTCAAAATAAGTGTGGAAACAACTACAGTACGCCTTCCCTTATCTTTCAGGAGGGTAAACAAGCACAGCAGCAAGCACATCTTTACCTGTGGTCTGCAGTGACTTCCAGCATCCCGCCGAGAGTTGACTGCAGGTGACTCTGCGCTCCTTGTTTTGTTTGGTCTGGCCTCTCGGTCCTCCTGCTGTGACCCCAGCGCATGTTTCTGGCACGTTAGAGAGGCTCTCGCTCTGATTAGGGTAATTACAAACCATCTCTGCTCTGCCCGCTCCTCAAAGCCCACTTCAGCATGGATTCATCCATTTGTCTTAAAGTAATGAAATCCCTGGGGGAGGGGTGGGAGGCGCCGCGTGGCGGGGCGCCTCATTTCAGGAGCTATTAAGTAGCAAACGTGCTACTCGCTAGCACTTTTATCACTGCGCTCGTTAATCTCAGAGCCCTTCCGCTCCGCGGAGCTGCTGCCATTGCGGTAATCACAATAAATCACCACGACAACTGCTGCGGCCCAACCGTGGTGCAACGGAAGAGCAGAATAACAGCCGTCTCAAGCACCGCTGCACTGATGGCTCTTTCCAGTAACATGAATTTGGTTTGAGGATCTTTGTGTTAACACAAAGTTAAAGTTATTTTCCATTAATTTAGATGAAATTTAGTTTGCAGAATAAATCTTGTCATCAATACTTCAACACACGCATTGCAGTCAATCTGTGTGACCAACATGAAACTGCTTAAAATGTGCACATGGAAATCATACAAGCCTTTAATTTCTATTAGATTAATTGGATTTCATTGCAAAATATTATGCAGAGCAGCAGTAAATGTGACAAATGTGACATTCAACCTACTAAAACTGCTGATGCGAACCCAAACCCACAGGACTGTAAACCTAAAAACACTTCTGTGCTGATATTTCTTCAGAAATGTATGTTCATTGGCTACAATCTCAAAGTGAAATGAGTGGTGGTAAAGACATATTAAGATTTAACTGTGACATAAAACAAGCAACATTTGGTTGTTATTTTTGATGGATATCACAGCCAAAACAAAACCTAACCAATCATTTTAACATATGCAAATACAATTATTATTTTAACTTTTTCAAATTAAAGTTGTTACGTTTCACAGGATTCATACTACATCTAAATACAATAAATTACTAACTAAAAAAGTAAATACTATTACTAATCATACGTATATACTAATCAATATATATATATATATATATATATATATATATATATATATATATATATATATATATATATATATATATTAGAGGAACTTTTAATATATATATATATATATATATATATATATATATATATATATATATATATATATATATATATTAAATGTTCCTCTAAATGCCGTCTGAAATTTGCATCGAAAATGAACATTTTTCTCAACCTCTTTTGTTTATGTTGAGATATTTCACTTTAAAGACCAAAAAATTACTTATTCTTTGCCATAAAAGAGATATTACTGAACATACACACAAAAACATGATAAAAATGCTCATTTTAAAGGAACATTTCAGACATTTTTTGCATCTAAACCAGGCATGGGCAAACTCGATCCTCGAGGGTGTCCCTGCAGAGTTTTGCTCCAACACTAATCAAACACACCTGAACACCCTAATTAGTGTCTAGTGTCAAGATCACTGGAAAGCTACAAGCAGGTGTGTTTGATTAGGGTTGGTGCAAAACTATGCAGCGACACCGGCCCTCCAGGATCGAGTTTGCCCATCCCTGATCTAAACTCTTCATATATATATATATATATTAGGCTATTATCTCAATAAAATCCATGTTAGCCTTTTTTTAGCAACAAAGCTAAAGTCACTGGGCAGACAGAAGCCCTGCTCATGATGTGAATCCGCGTCTATTGTGAAGAGAATTTGACGCGCGAATAAAGCGGATTTGATCCGTGAATAAATTGAGTAAACTCAAAATGGTTACGCGTCTAATTACGTGCGAATAGCGTGATTTATCCGCGCATGCCGCATCTGGTGTGAACACAGCATTACACAATGAGTATGTTTACATGGACACCAATCATCCTATTTTAATACTATTAAGACAATACTCTGATTAAGATTCTACCATGTAAACAGCAATTTTTTATAAATTTAATCCGATTAAGGTCATAATTGAACTAAACAGAAATCGTGGAGACGTGGAGTATGCCGATTTTAGTCACATTATTAAAGTGCAGCACAGTACACATGTAATGTAAACACCTTACACACATGTAAACACCTTAATTAAACTATTAACGTCATGTAGGACTTGTCGCTGCGTTTTACGACAGGATATTCCATACACAAACGGCTGTTTGACACTATTCTCTGCAATTACTGTTTTTTTTTCTTTACATTTGGTGTGCGGTATCAAATTCTATTAAAACAACATTCTTCCAGCAGTCCTTACTTCATATGCGCATCTAATACCTCAGTTCGTCACACAGAGGCGTGAAAGAAGTGTTCCTGAATGAAAGTGAAACTGCCAAAATGCAGTTAAAGTTGACAAATTGAAATTGCAACTCCCGAAATTTCACGAAATGTGGATAGCATAGTGACGCAATGACGTTAATCGAGCTATGTGTTATAACATGTAAAACGGCTTCATGAAAGGAACATTCAAAAAGCAACTCATGTAAACACCCTAATCATATTATTATCTTATTCAGAGTAAAGCAAATCATTTGATTACTGATGTCCATGCAAACGTAGTACTAACTAAATTAACAACTAAATGCACTACAGAATGTTACGTTTGCAAATACACCAATTGCATGTATTCTATCAGTGCTGCGTGAGTTTGGTGGAGTCTGTATGATTCGATTTTTCTATGTGCAAATTGGACTGGAATTACGGGACTGCTTATTCAACTTATCCAATTACCATAGGCAAGAAAAATAAATAGTGACTGCTGGTTTAAACAAAATAGTGGAGTAAAAGTATCGATACAGAACTAAAAATGTACTCAATTAATTATTAAAACTACTTAGTAAAGTACAGTTCCTAAAAAAACTACATTTTTTTTTGTAATTCATTACATCACATGACTGTCTTTTTGGCGATCTGGTGAAGTCTGTATAATTTGTAGTCTCTCTTGGGCCTCTAGTGAGTTACAATAATCATATTTCTTCCATCGCAAGTTGCTGTTGCGTACTAACCCAGTCCAACCGACATAAACGAGACCATATGCAGCGGTATTCTTTCCAACCCAATGTCTCTAATGAAGCTCTTTTTATTTCAGTCCATGTGCAATACAGCAATAACACAGACGGCACCTTAGCGCTGTGCAAGAGCTCTACAGCTATTAACATATCTGTACCTTGATGTATGAGTCCTTATGGAGGAGTATCATGGCACAGTCATTGTAAGCAAAAAAAAAGCTGTCTCAGGTCCTTCGCTAATTAACTAGAGTTAATCTCCCAAACGCAGCATTATAATTACAGCCACACTTAATGCACAGTGTGTTACGCTTCCTGTTCCATGTCCAACGCCATTGTGCTGATTGATGTTTGGGGAAACCGGTGTGTCAAGAGGTGTTTATTTCACAAGCGGTGGGCTCTCTGACAGTGCTTTCATATGAGTGTGTAATATACAGCCCGAGACAAAATTTAGAGCAGCCCTGCACTCTGCGTTGAACCCCTTTGAAATGCTGTAACCCAACAAGTGCAGGCGCCGTTGGGCCTCAAGAGCGATACGGCCGGCTTTTGTTCTGCCCGAGCGAGGCTTGACACGCTATTAGTCACCAGCAGGTCAACAGAGGCACGCAGAGCAACATTTTTCCAACACATTAGGCCAGGCTGAAGTGAAAAGTGTACAGAGTACAGGGACACGGGAGGAGGATATAGAAAGTGAGAGAGAGAGGGCATGTGATAATTCTTTGTCAGAATAACTTATTCAGAAAGGGTTCCAGATTAGACTTTATTGTACACAACAAGGCAGAGTTGTGCCTGCAGGAGGAACAACTCCAGACTTGATAGTTAATTTTTGTACATTATACAGTATTTTACTGTAATATGAACTGTATTTTTACTGTAGGTCAGGTATGCGGTATGTTACTGTATTTTAAAGTTGCATTGTAAAAATGACTATATTTTTCAGTAAAAATATACAATACCGTAAGTGCATATACAGTAAGATAAATGGTGCTGTAATGTAATTACAGTATTTTTGCTGTAATTGATTTACAGTAAGTTACTGGCAAACTGCTACCAGTAAGTTACTGTATATTCTACAGGAAATTGTTAACAGTGTAGATACCCAACCAGATTCCATTTCTGTCTTCTTGTGGTGTTTACCTTATAAAGCATGCACATGTAATATTAATAAAAGCATAAATAAAAAAATGAAAGTAAATAAACGTAAGCCCTTTATGGATATTATACATGCTTATATTTATTTTTTAAATTAATTATTTCACAATTTATATCTCACAATAGATACACTACCTGATAAAAGTCTTGTCGTTGATCCCAGTTGTAGGAGCAACAATTAATAAGTTGACTTCTAGTTGATCATTTGGAAAAGTGGCAAATGGAAAATCTGTTGAACTGCATTCTAATCATCACACATACTGCAGAGGGTCTATTGGAACCCGCATGGACCCAAGATTCTCACATAAATCAGTCAAGTTTGGTGAAGAAAAAAATTATGGTTTGGGGTTACATTCAGTATGAGGGTGTGCGAGAGATCTGCAGAGTGGATGGCAACAGTTAAATATTGCCCTACTGTGCATCAAATATGTGCAATACTTTCTTATACGCACTTGTACACAGCACCTTATATCAATATACAATGCAATACCTTCTCCATACGTATTTGTACACAGCACCTTATAACCTGTATATTTATAACAAATCTGTACACACAATTCAACATCCAGATTTTTTTGACTAACTGCATCTCTGTTTAATGTTTATCATCTTTTTTATTTTATTTTATAATTTTTTTTTTCAGATTTATTTATTTTGTGTTGTCACTTTATGTACACTGGAAGCTTCTGTAGCCAAAACAAATTCCTTGTGTGTGTGAAGCACATTTGGCAATAAAACTGATTCTGATTCTGAACATCAGCAGCCTGAGGTGTCAAGACATTTGTGCTGCCTATTACATTACAACCACAGGAGAGGGCAAATTTTTCAGCAGGATAGCGCTCCTTTTCATACTTTAGCTTATACATCAAAGTTCCTGAAAGCAAAGAAGGTCAAAGTTCTCCAAGATTGTCCAGCCCAGTCACCAGACATGAACATTATTGAGCATGTCTTAGGTAAGATGAAGCAGGAGGCATTGAAGATGAATCCAAAGAATCTTGATGAACTCTGGGAGTCCTGCAAGAACGCTTTCTTTGCCATTCCAGATGACTTTATTAAGACGTGATTTAAGTCATTGCAGAGATGTATGGATGCAGTCCTCCAAGCTCATGGGAGTCAGACACAATATTCATTCTTTTTCCACTGCAGCATGACCACATATTCTATACTGGACATTATTTCAGTTAGGTGAAAAGACTTTTGTCTAAGCAAAGTCAGACCTTACTGTCCTAATTAAATATTTAAAAATTAAGGCATTAATTAAGGTAAAGTAAGCATAATCTAGAGGCCTTTGCCTTTCAAATAAGCCACTTATGATACCAAATGATCAACTAGAAGTCGAGTTATTATTTGTTTCACCTAGAGGTTCCACTATTATCAGTAAAGTTCACCTAAAGTAGATTTGAAATAGACTTTTATATATAAACAGAATATTAAGTAAGGGGTGGGGCTTTCTTTTGCTCTTCATTTCCTCATAGCAAACTAACGGTAAGAGTGACATGGTTAAGAGTATTGTGGAGGAAGCCGTCAAACTAGGGGTGGGCGGTACACCGGTGTCATAGTCATCACCGGTGTGACATTGCGCCACGACATGGATTTTCTAATACCGTCAATACAGTAATAAATCAATTATGCGCCTTGAACAGCTGCATTTACATCAATAATAGCTAATTCTAAATAATAAGGCATTAAATTTTCTTCAAACGTTCAGTTGTGGTCTAAATACCTGTTCTTATACTACAGGGCTCGAAATTGCAACCATTTTGGTCGCATGTGCGTCTGAAATTTAATCTATGCGCCCTCATAGTATATTTGGGAGCATTTGTGTGTCTGAATATAATGGTTGTAGTGCAATCTGATTTGATTTTCTCTATAAACTTGCTGAATCGCTCTACGCTGCCGCTGTATTGGTTCATATTAGCTGTCAGTCACTCAACACTTCCCGCTGTCAGATGACAGGGAGCTTTTGGTACCGCAGGAAATGCAAACGGCTGAAGAATGAAAAGTACACAGGTTTGCAAACCTCACTTAAAGTTATAATAATAATAATAATAATAATGGCGCAGATGACAGCGATCATGACATGAGGTAAATGTTGATCCACCAGCTGAGATCAATCGAGAGTTTTCGGAGAAGGTGCCCGAATCTTGTTGCATTGCTTTCACTGCGTGTTCAGCGCAAATGTCCGCTAAATATAAAGTCTAATACTGTAGACATCATCGCCAAAGAAACTCGTCTTTACTAAGTTTACACTGAAACTACGGCTCATAACAAAGAGCAGTATTGCGCCGGTGGTCATCGCGAGAATCCTGCTCTGTCTGCTCATAAATTGGTGCCGCTTTATTCCACAAACAGAGAAAAATGAAGATCAGCTCATAACGGGACGGAGCATTTACAATGACACAAACCGAAACCAAAACTTAAAGAGTGATAGAAGTGAGACTTTTTTTGTCCGTTCTTCCTTGAAATGTATATTATTTTGCTATTGAAAGTAATACCATGATATTATACCGTCACCATTCAAAAGATGAAAAATATCGTGATATTAATTTTAGGTCATATCGCCCACCCCTACGTCAAACTGACATTATCAGAAAAGGACTGCCACTCCAAACCCAAAAGCATATGGTCAAGTTTTGATTGAAGATTACCAAAACAAACTTTTTTTTAATGGATTAACTTGCACAGATTAATTGCTCATCTATAGAATATCGATGTCTGCTAGCAAAGGAAGCATTGCACATTTTGATTTCAAACTGACTTTAAATATTCCAAAAGCAGAACTCTGAGCATTGATAAGTTTAGGTTAAGGGGTTTGAATAATTAATAATGCATATCTAATCTGATGAAATATATGTATTTAATGTTATCCACATATTGTGAGCTTTAATATAGATATGATTGGTCATATAACTTCTGCTCGCATCATTATGCAAACACACGAGGAGATTTCTCTGGATGAAAGAGCAGCGAATGGCAGATTAAAATGTTACTTCATCTCAAATATGGTGGGAAATTAAATAGAAAGAAATGTGGAGGATATTAGCTGTGACAAAATGATTGACAGGACACTTTCAACGGTGACAGAATGCACATAAATGAGCAACAGAACGATCTGTTAAAGATGCAGTTATGATGAAATATGCCCTAAAGCTTGCCTGCTCTTCTGTCACACACTTGAAAACTTTCAGGATGTTGTAGTAGGTGAAGAAACACACGCTGTGAAAAATGACACTGAAATCTCATCTAAGGCTTGCCACACATTTAAAGATTTTAGGCCAGATTTGGGGTCTGATTTGTATGGTGTACAGATTGATTGATTGATTGATTGATTTTATAATTATATCTTTGGGGTTTTCACTTTTAATTGATAAGACAGTAGACTGGGAGACAGAAATGAATTGGGAGCAGAGATAGTGGGAAAGGATTGGTGAAGGACGTTGAGCTGGGAATCAAACTAGAGTCGCCGTGAGCACCTTTATCCACTAGACGCACCCTTCAGCACCCTTATCCACTAGACGTTGGTTCGGTTGGGTTTGGGTGGTTGGTTGGTTGGTTGGTTGGTTGTTGCGTTGGGTTGGTTGTTGCGTTGGGTTGGTTGTGGTTGGGTTGGTTGGTTGGTTGGTTGGTTGGTTGAGATTGGTTGCATTGGTTTGGTTGGTTGGTTGGTTGGTTGGTTGTGTTGGGTTCGGTTGGTTGTTTGTGGTTGATTGTGGTTGGTTGGGTTTGTTGATTGGGTTGGGTTGGGTTGGGTTGGGTTGGGTTGGTTGGTTGGTTGAGTTGGTTATATTGGTTTATTTGGTTGGTTGGTTGGTTGGTTGGTTGGTTGGTTGGTTGGTTAGTTGGGTTGGTTGGATGTTGGGCTGGGTTGGTTTGGTTGATTGGTTTGGTTTAGTTGTATTTGGTTGGGTTTGATTGGTTGGTTGTTGGGTTGAGTTGGTTGGTTGTGGTTGGCTGGCTTGGTTGGTTGGGTTGGGATGGTTGGTTGGGTTTGGTTTTTGTTTGGTTTGGTTGATTGAGTTTGGTTGGTTAGGTTTGGTTGGTTGGTTGGGTTGGTTGTGTTGATGGGTTGGTTGGTTGGTTGGTTTTTGGGCTGGGATGGTTGGTTTGGTTTGTTTGGGATGGGTTGGTTAGTTTAGTTTGGTTTGGTTGTTTAGATTGGTTGGTAACACCACTAATGAACAAAATGACAAACAGGTGTGAGAAATCAAATAAACCATGGCAACCAATAAAGAAACGTTGGGAAATTTATATTTACACTAAGTTTGCTAAATACTGTTAAAAATGTGAATTTTTAGCTGTTCAAAAGTTTGATTGGTAAAATTATATACCTTTTTGATAAATATCTAGAATTTATTCCTGTGATACAAAGTTGATATGACTGCATTATTCTAATATACTAATTTTACATTTAATGAAATAATTCTTCTTATTATATAGTGTTAACAGTTGTACTGCTTTAGATTTTTAGTGTGGCTTATATTTATTTCTTTATTTAAGGATTCTTTTATGAATGCTGCATTTTTCAATATCATTTTTTTAAATTGAACTCTTGTATTTGTGTCTAATTGTATTTTTAATTTCAATTAGAAAAAGGAATTTATATTCTCACAAAGCAATGTTTGAACCTGCCACACATTAGCAGATTTTAGGCCATATTTTGGGTCTGGTTTGCATGATTTGATAATGTAACTCAAAATCATCATTTATTGACATTTCATCCAAAACATCTTCAAATGTGTGCTATCAAAATGAGTTTAATATTTACAACTCTCATTTCTTTCTCATTTTTGCTTTGTTTGGTTTTCTTCTTTTGTGGTATTTATTTATTATTCTTTTCTGCTTCATATTGATGGATTCTCCTAAATGAACACAGATGTTCAGTTTTCTTCATATCTGTTGCGAGGTTCAACCTGGAAAAAAGAAAAATTTCAGCTGCAATCACTTACTAACCGAAATATGTCTTCAAGACAGTAAAGGGATTAAATTGAGTCTTTTTTTTCCACAGATGTTTCTCCTGAGGAAAAAAATGACCACGACAATCTTACATGTGTGTCATCTAGAATTTCAAGTACTCAAAACATGCTCAGATTTAGCTGTAATGCATTTACAGTACAGTAGGCTTTTCATTTTGACAACCTTTTACCCAAAGTGATTAACAAATGACATAAAACATTAGAAGCAAGAGTAGGGAAAGAACAATAATTCCTTACATTTATGTAGTGTTTTTTTGGACACTCAAAGCGCTTTACACATTTTTTGGGGGGAATTTCCTTATCCATCACCAGTGTGCAGCATCCACCTGGATGACGCGATGGAAGCCATATTGCGCCAGAATGCACACCACACACAGGAGAGGAGACAGGCGAGTGATGAAGCCAATTATGATATGGGGATGGTTAGGAGGCCAGTGGGCAAATTTTGGAAATTAGTGGGATTTTTTTAACGACCACAGAGAGCCAGGACCTCGGTTTAATGTCTCATCTGACAGATGGCACTCACTGGGGCGATAGGACCCACACAGACCGCAGGTTGAGCAGCCCCTGCTGGCCTCACTAACACCCCTTCCCACAGCAATCTAGCTTTCCCATGTGGTCTCCCATGCAAGTACTCCGCAGCCCTGCTTAGCTTCAGTAGATGACCATGTGAGAGCTTCCTGCCAGCTACTTACAATATCACAACGCCTAATTACAAAAGTAAGTACAAAAGCTAATAACAATGCAGAAAAATCTAAAGATTTTTGCCCCACGGAAGTGCCTTTGATTATAGTCAAAACATTAAAAGGTGAATGTGAACATGACAAAAAAAAAAATAAATAAAAAAAAAAAATATATATATATAGCTGTATATTAGGTAAATAGTTTACAGACACACACACACACACACACACACATTCATTCATTTTTTTGTTTTTATTATTATTATTATTATTTTGTTTGTTTGTTTGTTTATTTATTTATGTAATTATTTGTTTGCTCCTTGGTTTGTTCGTTCATTCATTCATTCATTCATTCATTTATTTATTTATTTATTTATTTATTTATTTATTTATTTATTTATTTATTTTCATTGTTCATTCAATCATTCATTCATTTCCTTATTTTTTGGTTTATTTATTTATTTATTTATTTATTTTCATTGTTGTTTATTTATTCATTCATTTCCTTATTCTTTGGTTTATTCATTCATTCATTTATTCATTTATTCATTTATTTATTTATTTATTTATTCATTTATTTATTTATTTATTTTCATTGTTCATTCATTTCCTTATTCTTTGGCTTATTCATTCATTCATTCATTCATGCATTTATTCTTTCATTAATTAATAAAATAATTCATTTACTTATTTATTTGTTTATTTATTTATTGGAGAAATGTTCTTGTTGGATGCTTGCAAAAACAAAACAAAACAAAAAAAAAACTCTTTGTTTCAGAACATTCGAATTAATGAAATATTATAAAACAGAATCTTCCCTCATCACTCCTGTGAAACGTAAACACATAAATAATAAAACAACCAAATTGAACATTTTGTAATTTCATATAGAAATGTTTGTTTAAAGTAAAATATTAGAATAATTTTCTCTCAAGGTTTTTTTCCTTCACTTTCATCAAGTAGTGAAGTTTGTTCCTCGCTACTGTCGCCACTGACTTGCTTGGTTTGGGACTTGTGGAGCTGCACATGGATTTGCTCTTCAGTGTTTGGATTTTCAGTAGTGAAAATTAAACCACACTGAACTAAATTAAACTGAACTTCAGCTGTGAAAACTGGACTGACAGTTTCAATTTATTAGAACTTCTATGTTAAGCTGCTTTGACGCACTCTACATTGTAAAAGTGCTACAGAAATAAAAATAAAATTAAAAAAAGTAAAAAAAAAAGGCGAGTTGAGTTCTATATTTTATTAATCTATATTTTATTAAAGTGACAGAATACCAAGTTCAGTTTACCAACAGACGTGTTCACTGGTCTGGTGGAAAACACTGCAAATTCATATTAACCACAGTCAAAATAATAATAATAATAATAATAATAATAACCACAACAACAACAACAACAACAACAACAATAATAATAACAATAATAATGATAACAATAATAACAATAATAATAATAATAATAATAATAATAATAATAATAATAATAATAATAACAATAATAATAATAATAATAATAATAATAATAATAATAATAATAATAATAAGATTTTGCTATTTGTTCAAACTAATTTTGTTAAATAAACTTAAACCTTTTTAGGAAAACATAATTATTTTGTTCAATTCACTTAAACCTGTTAAGATAAAAACAATTTTATTTGTTTAGAACCCTGCATTTTTTTGCAGTGTAGATTATGAATTATTACTTTCTTGTACACAAACAAATTCAATCCACAGAGAATTGTGTCCTTCTAATCAAGCAAATGTCAAGTTTATCATTTTTCCTCCAGTAAAATGCTAATGGCTAATGAGCAACACATGCATGCTTGAGTTCATAATATATTATTTACCAAAAAAACTAAACAAAAATCTGACCGTACACAAGATGAGATGAGTGTCAGATTTTTTAAGCAAACCCATTTGCACCGTTTGTACCGCTATAATGTTTTTGCCCTTCATATAAACCCTTCCAGATGGCACAAGTGTGTGTGTTTCTGTTCTTTTTTTTTTTGGTCATTGCTTGGAAAGCGATGTCCAACATCTGTTCTTTGGCTTCTGGTACGAAACACACAGTCACAGATTGAGCTGCGTTGGCGCAGTGTGTGGTCCAAAGCCCAAGGGCCAGGGACGCTCTTAATAAAAGCTGACCCGTCTGAACCCACAACTTATGAAACCACATGACATTCATCTCAAACTTTCATACCGGCCATACTGCTGTGTTTGTACACCAAGAATTATGTCAGAATTATTTGCCCCCCTGTATATATATAATAACTCATTTCTAATAACTGATTTCTTTTACCTTTGCCATGATGACAGTACATAATATTTGACTAGATATTTTTTTAAGATACTAGTATTCAGCTTAAAGTGACATTTAAAGGCCTAACTAATTGGGCAAGTTTGGGTAATTAGGCAAGTCATTGTATAACGAAGCTTGTTCTGCAGACAATCGAAAAATACTGCTTAATGGGGCTGATAATATCAACCCAGGTACATTGTGATTACGTGCCACTATATACATTTTTGGAGAGCACCAAATACATCCCAGGAGCAAGGTTTTTTTTTTGCAGTTTTTGTTATCGCAAATCCACCAGAGGCCGCTGTGTATGCTTTTTGAGATCTCAGATTTCTCTCGTGAGTGCCATTCACGCCTGCTCTTCTACTAGACCAGGCATGTCCAAGCTCGGTCCTGGAGGGCCGGTGTCCTGCAAAGTTTAGTTCCAACCCCAATCAGACACACCTGGGCTAGCTAATCAAGCACTTACTAGGCTTTCTAGAAACATCCGTGCAGGTGAGTTGAGGCATGTTGGAGCTAAAATCTGCAGGACACCGGCCCTCCAGGACCGAGTTTGGACACCCCTGTACTAGACTGACTGACTGACCTACCCTCCTCCCCTAAACCCAAACAATAGTGTTTTTAAAAGCACCGATTGACCAGCACCTACCCACTTCCCTAAACCCAACCAATAGTGCTTTCAAAAGCAATCCAGAAAAATAAGCCCATGTGGCAGACTGATTTTTTACCACGTTTTAGATTTTACTACATTCTCACCCTGTTATTTACTTGTTTATTTAAATTTTTGCCTTTTGTTTTTGTCTTACTTGCTTTCTGGAACTGTTCTTTACCAGACTTGTAACCAGTTGTCAAAGTCAGCTTCGAGTCACAAGTATGCCGATGTATGGGACGAGCCACTATAACAGCGGAAAAGTCGTCCATACAGAGGAAAGCGGTCAGCTGGTAAACGTGAAAAGGATCAGTGTCATACCACCCCATAGCGTTCCTTTTAAAAACAAAATGTAGCTATACGTTCCTATATAATTTGCGATCTCAGAAATGTATATAGGGCTACATTTTCAAAATGAGCTTCTGTTGACTAATATTGACCCTAAAATGGTTTTCAAAAATAATAAAAAAAAAAAAAAACTTTTATTCTAGCTGAAATAAAAACAAATCAGAGTTTCTCCAGAAGAAAAAATATTATAGGAACTACTGCGAAAATTTCCTTGCTCTGTTAAACATCATTTGGGAAATATTTGAAAAAAATTCACAGTAGGGCGATTCATTTTGACTTCAACTGTATGTATCGACTCTTTCTCTCTCTGTGTGTGTGTGTGTGTGTGTGTGTGTGTGTGTGTGTGTGTGTGTCGCGGCTTCATTTACTGCAATTCTGTTTCTTACGCTATTAGCAGCAGGAACCCTGGAGATTGTATTTCTGGCAGCTCATATGAGTTTCGAAAAGAGCCATTCTCCAGAAAGCACCCAAGTAAACTCAACTAATCAGAGTTTGAAATGTGTCATTTATATATTTCCCAAAAGATCAAACTATATTATATGATATGGAAGTTTTTATATGCATGTCATATGTGTTTTGTGCTGAGGTTTGTTAGCACAGAAACTTTAAATGAATTCATTTAGGCTATTAAAATATTATTCTGATAAAAAAAAGTGTAGTGGTGCTGAATGATTGCTTTTTAGACTGAAATGTACTGTAAATTGTACCATTCTTTAAATTCACTGTAAATACTATGGTATATGGATAAGGATTGATTGATCATTTTATACATTATCTGTTCAAAAGTTTGAAATCAGTACAATTATTATTATTATTATTAATATTAATAATATTATTAATATTATTTCTTATTTATTTATTGATTGATTGATTCATTCATTTTATAAAGATTATTTAATCTATGCAAATGTTTTCAATTTATATTTTACATTTTAAAAAATGTATTTATAATTTTAGAAAAGGTTTTTTTTTGTACAAAAAAAAGAATATTAAAATAAAATATCTGATTTATTGTATGTAAAAAGCTATAATCTTCAATCATTCTTCAAATAGATCAATACAAAATGTAAACCATTTTGGGATCCAAACTGTTTCAATATGATTAAAAAACTTTCCTTTTTTAATATTTTAAAATGTATTTTATTTCTGTGATACAACTTTTGAGCATCATTAATCCCTCAGTAATCATTCTAATATGCAATTAATATTAATAATAATCTAATATTATTGTATGTAAAAAGCTATCGTCTATCACCATTCCTCAAATAAATAAACAAATAAATAAGTAAACAAATAAATAAATAAGTAAATGCATTTATCAAAATCTAAAATAACATTATTTATTTTGTTTATTTATTTATTTATTTTGTTTTGTTAAATGTGTATATACATTAAATAAATGTCATAAGCTTACCAAAACTAAATTTTTGTGATCCAAACTATTTTAATATTATTAAAAAACTTCCTTTTTTATGTTCTACAATGTAATTTATTCCTGTGATTCAAATTTTGAGCATCATTAATCCCTCAGTAATCATCCTGATATGCTAATTTATCTGATCAAAAAACATTTATTATTATTATCAGTGTAAAACTCTTGTACTGCTTTAATGTTATAATGTTATTTTAGATTTATTCATTCATTCATTCATTCATTCATTTATTAAGGATTTTTTAATAAATGCAAATGTTTTCAATTTTATTTTTACATTTTTGAATTTGACATTTAAAAAAATATATCATTTTAATTTAGAAAAGGGGTTTTATGTATACACACAAAGAATATTAAATTTAAAAAATTTGATGTATTGTATGTGTGAAAATAAAAAGTCAGCATCTATCATCTTTCTTAAATCAATAAACAAATAAATAAATAAATAAATAAATAAATAAAAAGTCAGCATCTATCATCTTTCTTAAAATCAATAAACAAATATATAATGAATTTATTAATGCCTAAAATAATAATAATAATAATAATAATAATAATAATAATAATAATAATAATAATAATAATAATAATAATAATAATAATAATAATAATTAGACAGATATTATATTTTATTATATAACTCTATATAATAGATATATAATAATTTATTATATATAATAAATCTGACAAATTGTTAAAACCTATTGGTTTGTAATACCAATTAATTCATCTATTGGGGTTGTAGTCTTTACATTTTCCCATCAAAATAAATATTGTTTATTGAAATATTCATTGATTCAATTTCCTTCGAGTTCCTTATTTATCAGGGGTAAAAAAAAAATACAGACAATGTTTAGAAGAAATGTAAAAATAGCCCTTGACTTTTTCTTTTTAAAATCTGTGTCAGCAGTCATTGCGATTTGCAGTTGTTTTATGACATGCGCATAAGAAACATCTCCAGCACTGCACAAATGAGCAGTCTAAGCATCACTGCTGTGAACCTGTTTCGCTGTGTTCTCGTTTATTACCCATTTTCTACTGTATCTCTCAGAGCCTCTTTGAAACGCGCTGCACATATACTTCACAGACTGACAGCTCCTGTGCATTAAGGTCTCTTTACCTGTGCCATTAACCAGATAATCAGACTGAAATGAGTTCACTGTGAGGGCCACGAGTCTTTGGAAATATTGCGATTTAAATTTAAATTGCGTTTTTAATATATTCCATTTCAGACATTTCACATTTGCTTTTACTTATTTCCATAATATGTTTTTTTTTGCCTCTGTATTTTCCTGTGGGTGTGTGTGTGCACGTTTTTAAAGGTGAACGCTTTTGTGGGCCCATATGGTACTGAGGTACAGAAAATAGAAAACAGGCCTGATGAGCCTTCGGTATGAAACACCAGAAAGCAACTTTGAAGTAATCTCAATTCCTTTCATCTCATAATATATAGAGGAGATCATCATACAAAAAAAATGCATGTGGTGGAATTTTAGCTATTTACCTTAACTGTCTAGAATTGGATCTTCTTAAAGTGGTAAATGCTTCACTTCTCTCAGGGATTTTTCCAAACTCACTTAAAACTGCAGTTGTCAAACCCCTCTTGAAAAAGAGCAACCTGGATAACACCCTATTGAGCAATTACAGGCCCATCTCAAATCTCCCTTTCATTGGCAACATCATTAAAAAGGTTGTTTTCAACTAGGTTAACAAGTACTTAAACTTCAAGGGGTGTTTAGACAATTATTAATCTGGTTTCAGACCACATCACAGTACAGAGAGCGCCCTACAGAGAGGTAATCAATGATATCCGCATTCAGATTCAGGCAAACTAACAGTGCTGGTATTGCTTGATCTCAGTGCTGCATTTGACACTGTCGATCACAGCATACTTCTGGATAGGCTGAAACACTGGGTTGGGCTGTCTGGGACGGTCCTAAAATGGTTCAGATCTTACCTTAAAGGGAGAGGTTATTATGTCAGTATAGGTGACCATAGGGCGAGGTGGACACCCGTGACTTGTGGAGTCCCACAAGGTTCAATACTGGCACCTCTCCTGTTCAATTTTTATATGCTCCCACTGAGCGGAATAATGAGAAATCTCCAACCACAGTCATGCTGATGACACTCAGATCTACTTAGCCTTACTGCATAATGCCAGAACTTTCTTCAGTTAAACAAAGAGAAAACTGAAGTCATCGCGTTTGGGAACAGAGATGAGGTTCTCAAGGTGAATGCGTACCTTGGCTCTAGAAGTCAAACAACAAAAAAATAAGGTCAAGAATCTTGGTGTGATTCTTAAGCTACTACGATCCCCACTGCTGGAATCAGCTTCCAGAAATGATCAGATGTGCTCCAACATTAGGCACATTCAAATCAAGACTGAAAACACATCAGTTTAGTGTCACATGTTGCAGTGCCCTCTTTTAGACACTTGAGGGCACTAGCTTGTTTTGTAGTTTTACTTAATTTGTTTGTTAATTTAGCCCTGTCTTTATAAACCCTTTTGTCTTGTGTTTTAGTTGCCTTAGGATTTTGTTAGCCCCTCATGTCTGGTATGGTTTGTTCTGGTATGGTTATCTAGTTTTGTATTTGCTTATTCTTGGATTCTTGTTTGTTTTCGTTAGCAATTATACCCAGTTTAGTATTTGCAGATTTTTGGATTCTTGATTGTTTTTGTTAACATTCCTACCCTGTTTTTGTATTTGCTTATTTTTGGATTTTTTGTCAGTTCTTTTGTCTGGACTCATTTCTAGATTTTTGTATCTTGCTTGAAGTTCCTGTGCAAGATAAGGAAACCCCTTTGTTTGTGTCAAAATAAATTGCTGCACATGGATGTTTGTGTTTTGTGATTCTCAATCTCGAGAGAGTTCAGCTGTGCCTTTACTGAATGAGCACCATGCTACATCTGACAGATCGTACTATTATGTCTTTCATTTCTTTTTTTAAAATTCTTTTATAACCTGTTTTAACACATTTTAACTTTTTTTTTAATTTGCTAATATAATCCTAATTTATTCCTGTTTATGTAAAGCACTTTAAATTGCCACTGTGTATGAACTGTGCTATCTGCTTTGAGAAAGTGTGTTCCTTTTGGTTATCGACATGAATACCATAACTTTTGGTCAACATGGTCAGCTCTGAAGATGATCTGAGTCAAATTTGGTAAAAATCTGTCAAAAATCAGTGTCGGAATGTCTGTTTTTGATTCACACAAACTTGCTAAGCTTAAATAAATAAATAAATATATGCATACATACATACATACATATATACTTACACTAGAGGGTAAGATGCTTCTTTGCTGCATTAATATGCTTCCTAAATTTATGGGAATTTTCTGAAGCCTTTAATCCCTCTAATAAAAGTGAAATGAAACTGAAATGTCAAGCTTGCACATTGAGTGAGAATTTACCATATTTAATGTGCATAAGATGGCAGAAAATAAAACGTACAAATGTAGCAAGTGCGTTCTAGGATTAGCTAAAATTGTAGACAATAATAATATTTATTTACTTACTACTACTACTTCTAATAATAATAATTTTATTTAAGTATCTACTAATAATAATAATAAATAAATACAAAAAAGACATACAATAATAATAATAATAATTATTATTATTATTATTATATTTTAATATAAAATAAAAATACATAAATAAAATTATTATTATTATTATTTATAAATAAATAAACAATACAATTATCATCATCATCATTATCATTATTATTATTAGTAGATACTTAAATAAAATTATTATTATTATTATTATTATTATTATTATTATCATCATTATTATTTATAAATAATAATACATACAATTATTATTATTATTATTAATATTATTATCATCATTATTATTATTTATAAATAATGAGACATACAATTATTATTATTATTATTATTATTATTATCATTATTATTATTATTTATAAATAATAATACATTCAATTATTATTATTATTATTAATATTATTATCATAATTATTATTATTTATAAATAATGATACATACAATTATTATTATTATTATTATTATTATTATTATTATCATCATCATTATTATTATTTATAAATAATAATACATACAATTATTATTATTATTATTAATAATATTATCATTATTATTATTATTTATAAATAATAATACATACAATTATTATTATTATTATTATTATTATTATTATTATTATTATTATCATTATTATTATTATTTATAAATAATAATACATTCAATTATTATTATTATTATTAATATTATTATCATAATTATTATTATTTATAAATAATGATACATACAATTATTATTATTATTATTATTATTATTATTATTATTATTATTATCATCATTATTATTATTTATAAATAATAATACATACAATTATTATTATTATTATTATTATTAATAATAATATTATCATCATTATTATTATTTATAAATAATAATACATACAATTATTATTATTATTATTATTATTATTATTATTATTATTATTATTATGATCATCATTATTATTCATAAATAATAATACATACAATTATTATTATTATTATTAATATTATTATCATCATTATTATTATTCATCAATAATAATACATACAAGTATTATTATTATTTATTTTATATATATATATATATATATATATATATATATATATATATATATATATATATATATATATATATATATATATATATATATATATATATATATAGTAATGCTTAATTACAGTAATAAAGTAAAATGACTAAAACATTTTTTACTCATGACAGGCAATAATCATACAGCTCTATTATGAATCAAACTATTTCCACCTATATAACTGAACAGCTGTACACATGTACAGATAAAAACAACACCAGGAAACAAAAAGCGAGTGCGTTCTGTTTGTGATATCCGGCTTGTTCAGGATTCCCACTGAGAAACTGTATTAAGTCTTGAATCAAAGCACTTGTAGAGCACACGTCAGCTTCACCACAGTGAGGAATTCTCTCTTCACATCTCAACACGTGTCCTGTCGTCTTCAGTGATCTGCTGTCTTGAAGCATCTCTCCAAAAAAATGACCAAAGGAGTTCTCTGCGGTTTTAGAAACACTCTCTCGCTTCACTCTCTGTAGTCGGAGTCAGTTGACGCTGTATTGTGTTTTGAGCTCAGTGGCATCAATTTTTGGGAGATTTTCAGGATATTCGTTTCAAGCAGCATGAAGGACATTAAAGCGCTCTGCTGTTTGAGTGGAAAACACGTGGATTCCTCAGGTTACAGTAAATCTTTCAAGCTCAGGCTGATTCAAAATCATGCTTTGGAATTTCTGAATGAAGGTTATATATTAGATTTAAAGGCAGTATTACTTTGCAAACAACACAGCTGTGTAGAGACGCATACATATATATATATATATATATATATATATATATATATATATATATATATGCACGATACAAAAATGAAACAAGAACAAAGCATTTCAAACTGATATTAAGCATTTTAAAATAGCTGTATCAGCCTGGATTTGAACCCATTATCCCTGTATGGTAGTCAGGAACCCTCACCGCTCCACTAAATACATTCTTCCATTCTACAAAGTGGGGTTTAATACCTCAATTTGCTCTGAAATGGATAAAAATGGATAAAAATATTCATTTTCAAAATGGGGTGTACATTCATTTATGTTGAGCACTGTATATATCTATGTTTCTTCTTTACTTGAATTTTTGACTTGGTAGCATCATTTCAGTTTTTGCGATCTGATTCGTTGATGAATAACCAATCAGAGCACTCTCTTCAGCTAACACACAATGTAGAATCAACATACTAAATCGAAACTCAATCCAACGTAAGGCAGGGAAAGGCAGGTTTATTTATATAGCACATTTCATACACAGTAGCAATTCAAAAAGCTTTACATAAACAGGAATACAAGAGACCAGTATAAAACAATTAAAAACAATATAAAAACAGATTAAAATGTGTTTAAACAGGTTATAAAAGAATGAAACAGAAAAGGAAGAAATAATAGTGTAATCTGTGGGACGTAGCACAGTGCTCATTCAGTAAAGGCACGGCTAAACAGATGTCTTTTCAGTCTAGATTTGAATGTGCCTAATGTTGGAGCACATCTGATCATCGACTCTTGGAGTTTCTACTTTGTATGATCTTAAAGATCTGAGTGATCTGTTAGGTTTGTATTCAGTGAGCATATCTGTAATGTATCGAGGACCTAGGCCATTTAGGGATTTATAGACCAGTAGTAATACTTTAAAATCTATTTTGAATGTAACTGGGAGCCAGTGTAAAGACCAGAGGACAGGTGTGATGTGCTCTGATTTCCTGGTTCTGGTCAGAATCCTGGCAGCAGCGTTCTGGATGAGTTGCAACTGTCTGACTTTCGTTATAGGGATGCCAGTGAGTTGTCCATTACAGTAATCCACTCTGCTGGTCATAAAATCATGTTTTCCAAGTTTTTCCAAGTCCTTACTGGGAACAAAGAATCTAATTCTTGCAATGTTTTTGAGATGATAGTATGCAGATTTAGTTACTGCTTTGATATGACTATTAATACTCAGATCTGATTCCAGAATCACACCAAGATTCTTGACTTGAGCCAAGGTGCATATTCACCTTGAGAACCTCATCTCTGTTGCCGAATGAGATGACTTCAGTTTTCAGCAATGACTTTCAGTTTTCTTTTTAACTGTAGAAAGTTAAACACATGCAACATCCAAAATGTAAACCCAATTAGAACCAACGTGTGGAACACACCAACCAACTAGCCGAACCAACACTGACCGACTCCCCAATGAAACCCATGGTGTGTCCCGACTTTAAGAATTGATGGTTCACTCTTGTTAAATCCTGCCAATATTTTAGCATTTGGGTCGGACTTAATCCCTCTCGTGAAATAAGCAGCGTTTTCAGCTCCAGTAGTTTATGCGATCAGCTAGAGTCAATGTTTTCACTCATAGCCTGTGCCACACAATAAAAACCCACACATGCATGTTTGCTCTCTAATTAATCACTTCTGCCAGCAAGCCGTGGCTTCCTGTTTACTCACATGCTTTATTTATCAAGATAGATAGCTGATGTGCAAGAAAAAAATTATAATAAAAACACACACTAGCATGCAGCATTAAGTTTCTGTCAAATTTATATGTAAATGAATATTTGCACATTTACAACCTATTCATCATAATAGATTTTTTTTCCAGGGTGATTTGGAGTCATTTCAGTGTTGTGCTCACGGAAGCAAAAGAGCGTGACAGACAAGCAGACTGAAACCAATACAAAGCAGAACTGCAGAAAACCAAAGATATTGCATGTGGGAATAACACACAAAGTGTTTACAATACTATAAGTTACAATAACTTACATTAAATACCACAGTGTTTTTGAACCATATAGTATAGTGTATTATACCATATAACAGTTTATTAAGGAATGCTACAGCATCATGAAGTATTGACGTATTAGAATTAGTTTGCTTATTGTGGTTGTGCACATTGTTATTCTTGAACAATTAATGAATGCAAGTTAATCAACTGGGAAAGACAAATGTTTGTTTCGGTTATCTTCAGAGTAACTGATTAGTTATCCAGTCAAAGTCTGATCATTTGCTTCTGGTTTGGAGTGTTGATCCTTGATGTCAGTCTGAATGAATGAATAAGTGATGGGCTGAATTATTGATTGAGTGATTAATTGATTGTTGATTGATCGAATGAAATAATGAATTAATAAGTGAATGAATTACTGATTGATTGCTTGATTGATTAGGTGATTGATTAAACATGTCATTGAATGAATTATTGATTGACTGTTGAATGAATGAATGAATGAATGAATGAATGAATGAATGAATGAATGAATGATTTGAGTAGTTGAATGAGGGATTGATTGAATAAATGAATGACTGACTAATTTCGAATGTCATTAATTGAATAAATAAATAACTGAGTAAATGAATGATTAATTCATGGATTGGTTAATTGACTTTGAATGGAATTGAATTAATAATTGTTTGAATAAATGAATGAATGAATGAATGAATGATTGATTGATTGATTGATTGATTGATTGATTAAATAAATTAATGATTAAATGACTTGCCATTGAATGAATATACGAATGAATGACGGATTGATTGACTTTGAATGTGAATCAAAGAATGAATGTTTGATTGATTGATTAATTGATTTATTGAATGAATGAATGAATGACTAAATTTGAATGCCATTAATTTAATAAATAAATGACTGAATAAATGAATGATTAATTGATGGATTGGTTGATTGACTTTGAATGGAATTGAATGAATGAATGTTTGAATGAATGATTGATTGATTAAATAAATTAATGATTAAATGACTTGTCATTGAATGAATGAATAAATGAATGAATGACTGATTGATTGGCTGACTTTGAATGTGAATCAATGAATGAATGTTTGATTGATTGATCAATTGATTGATTCATTGAATGAGTGAGTGATTGAGTAAGTGGATGATTGTTTTACTGATTGATTGAATAAATGAATGATTAACTGTTATCGAATGAATTAATAAATGTATGCATGCATGATTGATAGACTCAGTAAATGACTTTGAATGTCAATGAATGAATGAATGGATTGATGGATGAATTAATGAATAAATAATTGATTGATTGACTGACTTTGAATGTGAATCAATGAATGAACGTTTGATTGATTAATTGATTTATTTATTGAATAAGTGAGTCAGTGATTGAGTAAGTGGATGACTGATTGACTATGAATGTTAGGGAATGAATTAATAAATGTATGCATGCATGACTGATAGATATATAGATGGATTGAATGATTAACTGACTTTGTCATTGAATGAATGAATGGATGAATGAAATAATAAATAAATGATTGATTGATTAACTGACTTTGAATGTAAATCAATAAGTCAATGAACGATTGTTTGATTGATTGATTTATTAATTGACTGATTTATTGAATGAGTGATTGTGTTAGTGAATGATTGATTGAATAAATGACTGAATGTCATTAAATGAATGAATTATTATTTAATTAATGGATGAATTAATAAATGATAGATTGATTCACTGACTGATTTTGAAAGTTAATGAATGAATGTTAGATTGATTGATTGATTGATTGATTGATTGATTGATTGATTGAATAAATATATAATAGGCTGATTTTGAATGTCATTGAATTAATTAATTAATTATTGATTGACTGGCTGACTTTGAATGTGACTGACTGATTGATTGATCGACTTAATGATAGATAGATTGATTGATTGATTGGTTGATTTAATGATTGATTGAATTAACAAATCGCACACAAATCACATTTATATAATCTGAAGCACAAAGTGAGTCAATATTTCCACTGGTGCCCCCCAAAATATTGAGTAAAGGATATCCTCAAGCACACGACATCTCAGAATATAGCTCAGAAATCCAAAACCTGCTTCTTGAAACATTCGAAGATCGTTCACCTGATTATGTGTTGGGCTCAGAATAGAAGCAGCCTCCAGCTCTTGTATAATGAAAGGTCAGGAAGGAAACGCATGTGGAAATGTTCCTGTCCTGTGGCTGTTTAACTTTCACCTTTTAAGGTTTCGGAGTCAGACTTTTCCACAGGACTCCTTTTTTTCAAGTCCTTCTGCAAGCGGTCAAGTCTGATGACTGGAACTTATTATAAATGTAGAGTCAGCCAGCATCATTACTCAAAGCAGACTGGATCAGATAAGGAGCTGGAGGCTTCTTTAAACATACACTGAATTGTTATGCTTTAGGAGTTCCATAAATCAAATAGTTATTCTACAGATTTGTTGATATTAAACAAATACTATAATCCACACTTATCATTTATGTAGTTGTGTTTATCTACTAAATATAGACATGCTAATATGACTCAATACTAAACAGGATGTTCCAACATAGGCTTATTCTGGACACGTAGCCCCTAAATACATTTCTGGAGACCGCGAATTATGTAGCTAGAAGTACTTATGGCTGCATTTCATCTTTGAAATGAATGATATAAGGTGGTATGATGTCCTTTTCGCACTTACCAGCTGACCGCTTACCTCTGTATGGACGGCTTTTCTGCTGTTAGCAGTTTGTCCAGTGGCTCACCGTGTACGTCGGTGGACTTGAGACGCAGAGAGGTTGTTGACCATGACCATGGGTTTTGAGTCTGGTGAAGAGCGGTTCCAGAAAGCAGGTAAAAACAAAATCCAAAAAATAATATAAACAAGTAAATAACAGGGTGAGAATGTGGTAAAAATCAGCGGGTATTTCTTTTTCTGGATTGCCTTTGAAAACACTATTGGTTGGGTTTAGGGAGGGAGGAGGGTGGTTTCAGTCAATCGGTCAGTGAGCAAGAAGTGCAGCCACGAATGGCACTCGTGAGAGAAATTTGAGATCTCAAAAAGCGTACACAGCAGCATCTGGTAGATTTGTAAAAACAAAAACTTCAAAAAACGTACCTCCTGGGATGTATTTGGCGCTCTCCAGAAATATATATATATATATATATATATATATATATATATATATATATATATATATATATATATATATATATATATAGGGGTATGTTTTCAGAATGAGCCTGGATTGGGATGTTGACAGCGTGATGCCAAAAGTGATGTGTGTTATTTTTTTTTTTTAGAGAATATTAACAGTGTGTATCTATCCACAGTTTTCCAACATTCATTACCTAGAATCATTGCTTTTGTAGCTTTTATGAAGGACGTTGCATTGCAGTTGTCATTATTACTTTGAATTGGTTTTTATTTAATTTTTTTTTTATATATTTTGAAATTAACATTTTTATTTTTAGTTAAATGTCTGAAAAATAGCATCTTGGTGGCGCAGTGGGTAGCAGGATCACCTCACAGCAAGAAGCCCCGGCTGCATCAGTTGGCATTTCTGTGTGGAGTTTGCATGTTCTCCCCATGTTCATGTGGGTTTCGTCTGGGTTTTTCGGTTTCCCCCACAGTCCAAAGACATGCACTATAGGTCAATTAAATAAGCTAAATTGGTCGTAGATTATGTGTGTGAATGCAGGAGTGTGTGGGTGGGTTGCAGCTGGAAGGGCATCCGCTGTGTAAAACATACTGTATGCTGGATAATTTGGCGCTTCATTCTGCTGTGACGATCTCTGATGAATAAAGGGACTAAGGTGAAGGAAAATGAATGAATGAATTCTCAGTTCTAACATGTAGATGCAAAATCAAATAGATACAAGACATTAAAATTATGCAATACATAAGTTCACAGTTATGAATTTGGCTGCTCTACAGCATACCTTTCCATTGAAAAGATAATAAATAACTGTGACACTAAATTTTATTTTATATTTTTAGTATTTAAAAAAATAAAATGGGCAGCACGGTGGCTCAGTGGTTAGCACTGTTGCCTCACAGCAAGAAGGTCACTGGTTCGAATCCCGGCTGGGTCAGTTGGCATTTCTGTGTGGAGTTTGCATGTTCTCCCCATGTTGGCGTGGGTTTCCTCTGGGTGCTCCGGTTCCCCCACAGTCCAAAGACATGCACTATAGGGGAATTGGATTAACTAATTTGGCCGTAGTGTATGTGTGTGTGAATGAGTGTGTATGGATGCTTCCTAGTACTGATTTGTGGCTGGATAGGCATCCGCTGTGTAAAACATATGCTGGAATAGTTGGTGGTTCATATGAATAATGCATAATGTAAATGTGCAAATTATGACACAGCCTTCTGTATACAAGACGATCCTATGGTTTCTGTTGAACTACTCACACTCACTAACGTTAGAATGGAGAGAATGAAAGAACGAGAGAGTCGCACTCACAGCTCTGATATTTTTAGCAGTTTATCATAATGAGTTATAAATGGCTCTCTCTCACTCAGCACTCAACAGCAGCTCAGTGGAGCTAAAGACACACACACACACACACTTCCTTATATGATTGATAATAAAGCTTGTGGTCTTTACTCTTTACTCCTTTACTTTCGTGAATAAGGAAACGGTGTTGTACTCACTCCACTGAAGACATCCATATTTAATGTCCTTTGTTATGCACAAAGATTTGGTTCAAAACTATTTCTAAATTCAGTTCTAATGTCCAGCAAATGAATAAATGAACAATAATAATGAAGTGTGGTCAAAAAACTGAGTTGTATCCAAACACACGTCCTATTCTTATGCCCCATATGGTGATGTAGACGTCTCCAAATCCCAACAGGTGGACAAATCTAAACTTGTTTTTATTAAAACAAATATAAATATGCAGATAATAAATAAAACTGCTAATAATAATAATAATAACATTACACAAATGCAAATGGTCATGAATAAACTGAAAAAGCTTCCAATGAGGAAGGCATGGAGGCAGTGGTTTTTATATTTATGTAGAAAATAATCATTTTTGTAACATTTTAATCCTTACATTTTTTCATATGTTTGTTACAAACCCCTGATGTTAGTCCAGGGGATGGTGGGGTTTGACATTCAGGTGTAATTAAAATATATTTATACAAACAGTGAATAAGTGCAAAAGACAACCAAAATAATACCAAAATTGTGAATTTATTTATATTTCCCAAAAGTGAACAAAAACAACGAATAAATCCAAAATAAAGAAAATAAAGTAAGGCAAAATATACTATTTACAATATTTACAACACTGAAACAAATACAAAGACAGGAGAGCTGGCAGAAGGGACGAAAAGAACAAAACCCAAACTAACTCTAACTTCCCAGAAGCATCTAGCTAGCTAACTATGTGAAACAAAATAATTAGCACGCGAAGAGTCTTCCGAGTCCTGACTGTCTACTCTATCTATCTATCCAAAAGTACAAGGGGTGGCGCTCGCCCGTAACCTAATGTACTATACGGAAGAGTAGTCCTAAGTGTTGCAAAATGTATGTCACGTGACCTTCTTACCTGTCCGCTTCGTCCAAGCCTCGTAAACAACGTTAAACAGAGAAATGGAGGGATCTACAAATAACGGACGGATAACGTGCACACAGAAACGGGCAACAACAAAATACACAGTTAGACGAGTTTTTTCGTAACGCAACAAGAAAACAAGATAAGAAAGGGAAAAGAGAGGCTGGTGAGTGGTCTAGCGCGCGCTTTTATGATGGGTGGTCTTTGCTTATTGGATGTGACGTAAGAATGACGTAACCGGGGGAGAAATGACTGACAGCTGAATAGACCAATGAACGGAACCTGTGAATAATGAAAGCAGATATGGGAGAGCAGAGCGAGAGAGAGAAAACACAAACAGAGCACAAATAACACAAATATGTAACAGTAAATATATTTGTGTATTGCTGGACATCCTGTGTGTATTAAGCAATGTGTAAGTGTTTGGACTCACATAGGCACCTGCTTTTAGTTGGTCAACAGCGAAGTCTATTTCAGTTCCTCAAAATAGCAACGCGCCAACAATGCGCCTTAACCAGTTGTGAAAAGAATATTGAAAAATCCTACTCCAGTAAAAGTACCATTAATTGCCCAAAAATGTAGTCTACGTAGAGTAAAAGTATATGTTGTAAATATTACTCAAAGTATGAGTAAAAAGAAGCCCTTATAAAAGTACTCATGAGTAGTGAGTATTACGCTGTGAACAGCTAATGCATTTACATGTAATCTGTGTGTCACCTTGGAATTATAAGGTTTTATCTACGTTCTAAAGGATTTTGAGATATTGAACTTCAAAGTTTTTGTATGCCATAAAGCAAACAATATGTGTGTAACAGTTTTCTCTTTTACATGAACATTCCAGAGACCATAAGCGTACTCTAAATGTAAATAAACAAAATTCTTCAATCAAAGTTGAGGTAAAACAAATATGGCAAATGCAGATGAAACCTTCTAACTCTAAAAAGTCATTTTTCGTTTGGAATGATAAGGTTCTATCTGGCAGATCATTAATCGAAGCATTACTTTTCAAGAAATTTAATCAATCTGCTTATTAATTTAATTAAAAAAAAATTAAAACTGGTGTTGTAACAATATGTTGATGTTCGAGAAAGTACAATTTTTGTTTTCTAAAAAAATTAAATAATGTTTTAGGATGAAATGTTTTTTTTCTTGTTCAAATTAAGCATACAAGGCTGTGATAAATATTTTGTCGAGTGCAGCTGTTAATTTTATGTAATTAATATGGTCATATTTATTGAATTATATACTTTATCTGAATTATTGAATTATATGTCCAATTAATTATTTAATTATTTGGCCTTCAAGGCCTAATATCAAAGAATTTAAAAGAAAACAGACAATAAGCACAAGAGCTGTTTACCAAACACTGAAAAATTTTTCACTGACTATATATACGCAAATGAAAATAATTCACATTTGATATATTCCATTTTTTAATAACTGTTTCTTTTTCAACAATGTAAAATTTAAGATTTCATCTCAATGTCCAAAAATGCTTCTAAATCATCACGTTTACACATCTTCTCAGTTTCAGTTTTCGTCTCAATTTTATGTGGTGCGGCAATATTTAGCCGACTCTGATTTTGAGTGATTTTGTCTTTCTGGTCCTTCCCACTGTCAGCGAAGCAGTCTGGTGAAATGACAAAGAAAGATGATGCTGATTGGTCCTTGATTGTGAAATCGAAATGCTGATTGGCTCACAGAAAGAACCTTGTAAAGCCAAGCTACAGTTCAACTTTGTAGATGAAACTTTTTTTTGTTTGTTTTTTAAATAAAAACTGTTAAAATATAAACGACTAATAAAAAAAAAACATCACATAATGTATTTAAATTGTTATGTCAATAACTCAATTTTGACAAAAATTTCAGATAGAAACTTATAATTCTATGGTGACGATATGTGTGTGTAAACGTAACATTCTGTAGTGCATTTAGTTATTGCTCAAAGCCATTTCAGTCATCATACAGTAAACATCCGCCATCTTCTCATCAGTGACATACATCTCAGTCTCTTGGTGTAAAGATTTTGGACATCTTTTTGGACACTTTTAATGCTTCCAAACCATTTGCTACATGTCTTGAGGTTGTTCAGTATGATGTGACTTACTTTTTGTGTGTGATTTGATTGGACACGAATCCCCATAGCCAGGAAAAAATAAAGTAGTGACTGCAGGTTGAAGGAAAGTATTGGAGTAAAAGTACTGATACAGCAATAAAAATGTACTCAAGGGAAAGTAAATATACAAATTTTAAAAACTACTCAGTAAATAACAATTTCTGAGAAAAACTACTCAATTACAGTAATTTGAGTACTTGTTACTTTCCACCACTGGCCTTAACACACCTCCTTTAGACCGGAACATCTATGAGTCCACAAAGTGGCGCAAATAGATTTGCTATTTAAACAATTTGGTGCAAAATCTGAAAATTAGGGTTGCACTTCTCTGAAACACGTGCAAAACCCGTCTTGTGCCTTATTGCACCAAGTGTATGATAGAGTCCTTCAATTAAACTTGCTGAAACCTGCAGAAACCCTGATGTAAAGAGGGTGAAACTTGTTACGCTATAAAATTCGCAGGGTTTCACACAGTTCATTCATGTTGTCCCAAGACAAATCCATTAAGTTAAGCTAACAAATTTAAGTGGGTTGAACATAAAACTATCAAGTTGTCCACAAAAAAAAACCTCAAGAATTGTGTTTCACTTTATTTTAAATAAGAAGTTTGAACAAGCAGCAAAAATATATATTGTTTGGAGTGTATTTGCTCTTCATCACAGCCATTAAAAGAAAGGACAGGATTAGAAAGCAGTTTCTCTCATATCTACTCACTGTTTACATTGTCCTAGGAAGATGCACCAAGACCTGTGTGCTGATGAGGGAAGTGCTGAGAAAACAGTTGATGGAGAAACCCGAATGCTCCTCCATGATATTGGGGTGCAAGTGATACTGTACAAGGGTTTTGTAGCAAAGAGCTGCAAATATCATATTATATATACAGATATTATATTATATATACAGAAATTATAACAATCTAACGATAAACAAGTTAAAAACCGAGTAGCGGGAGTCTGTCACCATTTTCATATCAAATTCAAGGCGATAATGTGTACTGTGTCATGAGAAATCGCAAAACTTTGAGGAGTCTAAAGTGACGCCCATGCTGTTTTATAAATTTACCTGAACGTTTCCGCGAGACATCATTCAGTTGAGTTGTTGCTGTCTTCAAAAAACTCTCACAAAACTTTCTCACAGCTGCTGCGATCATCAGGGAGTGGAGAATGGCACAAAAATGCACCAATTGCAACAAACTAAGACGTGATACATGTAAATTAGGGAAGTCTTATCAGCAAAACAAGTGAGTATACCGAGGGTATATGCAATTATTGATGCTCAGAAGTCGTAATACCCAAACAGCTCGTGGAAAAAAGTAGGCACGGAGTATACGTGTGTATAGCCCCGACAACACCACTGGCCGGGTGTATGATAGAGCCCTTCAGTTTAACTTGCTGAAACCTGCAGAAACCCTGATGTAAAGATTTTTACACAATTCATTCATGTTGTCCCAAGACAAATCCATTAAGTTAAGCTAACAAATTTTAGTGGGTTGAACATAAAACTATCAAGTTGTCCACAAAAAACCTCAAGAATTGTGTTTCACTTTATTTTAAATAAGAAGTTTGAACAAACAGCAAAAATATATATTGTCTGGAGTGTATTCGCTCTTCATCACATAGGTATTAAAAGGAAGGACAGGATTAGAAAGCAGTTTCTCTCGTATCTACTCACTGTTTACATTGTCCCAGGAAGGTGCACCAAAACCCGTATCCATGGAAACAACCAGGAGCCAATCAGAAGTCCTTTTAGGGGCGCCATGTGACCCAGAGCCTGTTGAGAGATGCATTGAAGTTGGCAGTCGAGCTGTCTGCTGACTGCATTTTATTAAAAGAAAAATACAAACCATTGAGACGGAAAAGCTCCTTAGAGCGGAGTGAAGGAGAGCCGGAGGAATGACATGGGTTATGGCTTTTACAGGTTGAAAAGGACAAAAAAAGATTGTTGTCCTTTTATGTCGAGGATGCATTTCACAGCTCAGAGAAGGTGAATGAGTTGTGAACGATGGGGTGGGTGTTTGCTTTACAGAGCAGATCGCTTATTCTAGCACATTCTTCCTACTTTCCTGAAGAAATAACAAGTTATAAAGTATTTCTCATGAGGTTTGATCAAAATAAACTCACAGATCTCCAGCTGAAGGGTATTCTAGTTCAAAAACCAAAAACTGAGGATTATATAGTGTCTACAAAGGTAGCTGCCTTCTAATCGAACATCACTGATCAAATGGAACCTACGGTGGTGTTTGATTTGGAATGATCTAAATAAACTTGAACTATCTAATTGGTAACATTCCAGGTGAAAACTTAATGTCAAAACTACTTCAAAATTGCCACTGACTTCAAAAAATGTAAAAAACGGTAATCGATTTGATGTCAAAACCTTGACGTCCATTTGACATCCACACATTGATGCCTTTTTGATCGCCAAACTGCGTTGCCAACTTTTTTTCAATGAAAAGGCGCTAAGTTCAGCCCGAAAAGTCCCTTAATGTTGTTAGATTACATCAATTTGTATATTACTGACATCATCACATCCAAGCGTTTGTGCTTGTTTAACCTTCCTGTCGTGTTCGCATCCTGCCCCTTACTTTAGTAATCTCGGTCAAAATTGACCGGCCTGTTTTAACTGCTCTTATATTAGCACAAAAATCATTTTACCCCACCAAATTTTTATGTACAGAATTAGACATAAAATAACCGCAATGAAAATAAAAATAGGCGCTGAAAATATATTACAAAATGAACAATAGATGACAAAAATGAAAATACTTTGTTTCATTACTAATAGACAACTCGCTGAAATAACTATCACAGGGTCTGACCAAAGGAATTGACATTTTAATCCATCTGAATGAGTTATCAACCAGCAAAGCCCAAACAAAACGCTATCCTTTTCTGTGTTCTGAGTGAGTGAATTTTCAGTCCTTCAAGTGTACTAATATATGGAATAGTGACTGAGGGTATATACAGTAAGCATGGACACAGAACCAGCACTAGTTATACTTTGGTTATTTTTGAGTGAGATAATAACAGTCTAATCTAAGTCCTGCTAGACTCCACTGACTGAATGGAGATTGGCAGAAAGAAAGAAAGAAAGAAAGAAAGAAAGAAAGAAAGAAAGAAGGAAAGAAAGAAAGAAAGAAAGAAAGAAATAAAGACACCGATGGATTCACATCACAGACACCTAGTCTGTGTGAAGATATGATACACTTTTATCAGGAAGTTGATTCACGTTGGAGGATCCAACACTTTCATGGCAATTCATAACTTATTGGTTTAGTAGCTAATCTGTATGAATTTGTATGATCTTATTCTTACAGTTTTGTACTATTTGCTAATCCCCAATGACGATTGGGTTTAGGGGTGGGGTTGGGTGCCACGCCTCCTTTTTAAAATCATACAATTTTGTACGACTGAAGTCAAAGGAATTAGCCACTAAACTGACAAAACGTAAAATAGTTATGTTTCCTTGTGAGATCAGGCTGGAGGATCAGCACATGAGCACGTAACAGAGATGTGTACCTGAAAAGACATTGTTGAGTGAGTGAGTGAGTGAGTGAGTGAGTGAGTGAGTGAGTGAGTGAGTGGGTGAGTGAGTGAGTGGATGGGTTGTTTGAGTGAGTGGGTGAGTGAGTGAGTGAGTGAGTGAGTGAGTGAGTGAGTGAGTGAGTGAGTGAGTGAGTGAGTGAGTAGGTGAGTGGGTGAGTGAGTGGATGGGTTGTTTGAGTGAGTGAGTGAGTGGGTGGGTGAGTGGGTTGTTTGAGTGAGTAAGTGAGTGGGTGAGTGAGTGAGTGAGTGGGTGAGTGAGTAAGTAAGTAATTGAGTAGGTGAGTGAGTGAGTGAGTGAGTGAGTGGGTAGGTGGGTGAGTGAGTAGGTGAGTGGGTGGGTGAGTGAGTGAGTGGGTGAGTGAGTGAGTTGGTGAGTGGGTGGGTGAGTGGGTGAGTGAGTGAGTGAGTAGGTGGGTGGGTGGGTAGGTGAGTGAGTGAGTGGGTGGGTGAGTGGATGGGTGAGTGAGTGAGTGGGTGGGTGAGTGGATGGGTGAGTGAGTGAGTGGGTGGGTGAGTGGATGGGTGAGTGAGTGAGTGGGTGGGTGGGTTTAGATTTAAATTTATTTTAATTTAATTTGATTTAAAGTTTAAATTTCTTTCTTCTGTTAAACAGAAAATAAAATACTTTAAAGACAGCTGGAAACCTGTTACAATTTTTCAGCTTTCACCAAAATGCCTTCTTTGGTGCATAAGGAAAATTATAAAAGTTTGGAACCATTTGATAGTGAGTAAATAGTGTGTACATTGTTTTATCTTTTTTTTCTCTTTAAGAAGCTTAAATTTACTCGAATTTAAAACTAGAAAGTTACCTGAACCTGAAATCTACAAAGTTATAAATAGATTATATTTTAAAACATAAACAGCACATTAAACATTAACAAGGGCCTCTTTTTTCACTCATCTTGCAATAAAATGCTTGAAAAAATATCCAGAAAGGACAGATTACATTGATTAAAGGTGACAGTAAATAAATGTATTACATTACAAGAGGTTTTCAATTTAGAAATACACTGTTGCTTTAAATGATCTAAAAAAAAAAAAGCCTGTATCATATTTTCCACAGAAATATGAAACATCAATAATAGAGAAAACATACAGTATTAGAATATTTATTGGGTAGATCACTTTACACTGAAGACTGAGGTAACTGTGCTGAAAATAAAAGCAACAAAATGCACTTCAGGATAGAAAGCTTTTAAATGTTAGTAATACTTCACAATAGTAATATTCTAGGGGCAGCACGGTGGCTCAGTGGTTAACAATGTCGCCTCACAGCAAAAGTCGGTTCGAGTCCCGACTGAGCCAGTTGGCATTTCTGCGTGGAGTGTGAATGTTCTCCTCGTGTTGGCGTGGGTTTCCTCCAGGTGCTCCTGTGCCCCTCACAGTCCAAAGACATGCGTTAGGTGAATTGGGGAAGCTAAATTGGCCATAGTGTATGAGCATGTGTGAATGCGAGTTGTGAGTACTGGGTTGCGGCTGGAAAGGCATCCGCTGTGTAAAACAGATGCCGGAATAGTTGGTGGTTCATTCCACTGTGGCCACCCCTGATAAATAAGGGACTAAGGTGAAGGAAAATTAATGAATTAATATTCTAACTCTGTGTATGATCAACTAAAAGCAGCTTTGGTGAGTAAAACAGACTTATTTCAAGAACATAACTGGTGCTTGTGGTAAAAGAGTCATATTTAATTAATATGATTAAAAATCAGCATATCTCTGGAGTCATCTTTTTATTCAGATCGTGTTGCATTGCTGCAGTTTAATTATGCTGCTTACTTTTTAAAAGACAGATCAGATTCCCTATATTTATATATTTTCCCTGCCCATTTTTTTGCAGTCCATTTTTTGTTGTTGTGTTAAACTATATATTTTTTCGATAGTCTACAGAACAAACCATCATTATACAATAACTTGCCTAATTACCCTAACCTGCCTAGTTAACCTAATTAACCTAGTTAAGCTTTAAATGTCACTTTAAAGGGCACCTATGGTGAAAAATCTACTTTTCAAGCTGTTTGGACAGACATATGTGCATGTATGGTGTATAGAACGTCATATTGGGCTGAAATAAACACACCCAGTCCTTTTTTTTCAATTTAGCAACATAAAAACGGTGGACCAATTGGATCGGTTTTCAGACCGACCGCAACTTTACGTAGGAGTGCGGTCCCCCAGCCCACCGAATTGATTGACAGCTCCGCGTATTAGCATGTCCCGGTAGTCACGTGTATAATCATATCAACAAAACCAGACGTGCGCAAAGCAACCGGGAATAAAAGGTGTGTTTAGTTCGCTAGGATCATCAATCATCATCAAACGTGATCAAGAGTAAGTTTCACATGTTTAAAATGTTTTAAAACAGAGCATGTGTGTAATGAATTACAGCGATTTAGCTTAGCTTTACTTCATCAGCACAGCCGCGTGTCAGAACAATTATGAAAGAAGATGCTTCAGTCCCGGTTTGTGGACGTTAAATCAGGTTTATTTTGTACATTAACATAACAGATATCCATACAGCAGTGGAGATTAACCTGTATCCTGTCACATTTGCATGCAAAAAGAGTGCAAAGCTAAACGGGCGCTCTGTCTGTCTGTGTGTGTGTGTGCGTGTGTATCTGTGTGTGCGTGTGCGCGCGTGAACTTTATGTGACTCATCAATGCAACTGCACAATAAATACTCATTGGTTAAGTTCTTACTGTAGTATTTCTCGCAAACGCTACGTGAGATCTGCTTCCTTTAAGTCTGTCTGTTGTCTGACGCAGCCGAGGGAGGAGATTAAGGCACGCAGAAAGGCACGTAGAAACAGTGGGCGGGGAGGACTAGCCTTAAAGGCGCAGTACGACAAAACAGCCCCCTAGTGAAAAAATGTATCAAAAAGAATCTTGCAAAAGGTATGAAAAATCTGATGGGTGTTTTGAGCTAAAACTTTACAGAAACATTCTGGACACATGCTAAAACACTTACATTATATCTGAAAAAAGGGCTAACCTTGGTACCCTTTAAGTTGTATAGAAGTGTCTTGAAAAATATGTTGTCAAATTATGTACTGTCATCATGACAAAGATAAAATAAATCAGTTATTAGAAATGAGTTATTAAAACTATTATGTTTAGAAATGTGTTGAAAAAAATATTCTCTCCGTTAAAAAGAAATTGGCAAAAAAAATTAATAAATAAATAAACGGCGACAAATAATTAAGAGGGACTAATAATTCTGCCTCAACTGTATATAAAGTTTAATAGGTAGAACTGTCCGAGATACAAACAAAAGCAAGTGCTGCCTCACAATTATTTAAAAAAACATCTTGAATGGTTATAAAAATCTTTAAAATCATTAAAATAATTAATAAAAATAATTAGTTTAAAAATCTTGAACGTATTATTATTGATATGACGTAGTTCCGTAAACTTCCTACTTCTATTGTTATCCGTCTGATTTTACAGCGGGTTTCTTTTGACCGCCCCCTGTCGTTTCAAAGAATATCACAACGGCGAACGTGTCAGGTATAAAAGCCTCGTCCGTTTCATGAGGTGTGCGCGCACTCTGTAGAGGTACGTGACGCGGCACCAGGCGAAAGTATAATTCAGGCTTTAGTCACATTAGAACGGGATTATTGGTGTCCATGTAAACCTTCTCACTATATAACGATGGTGTGTTTTGTAGACAATCGAGAAAAAAAAAAATACTCAAGGGGCGTATAGTATTGACCTTAAAATGGTATAAAAAAAATTAAATACTGTTTTTATTCTAACTGAAATAAAACAAATATGACTTTTTTTCCAGAAGAAAAAATATTGGAAATATTGTGAAAATTCCTTGCTCTGTTAAACATCATTTGGAGAAAAAAAAAAAATATATATATATATATAAAAAAGAAAGAAATTCACAGGAGGGCTAATCATTCTGACTTCTACTGTATATATTTTACTGTATATATATATATATATATATATATATATATATATATATATATATATATATATATATATATATATATATATATGTACAGTATATGTATATGTATGTGTGTGTGTGTGTGTGTGTGAAATCTCACTCTCTCTCTATTTCTCTCGCTCGCTCACTCACTCGCACAGACATGCTATTTTTACCTGCCATGAACACAGTTTCTTATCAGAGGCCTTGAAACTACCTGTCCACCTCAATCAACATACGCGGCTTTCAGCATTGAGCCTGATGTGCCTTAGTTATTAGAGCATAAGATCTCTCTCTCTCTCTCTCTCTCTCTCTCTCTCTGCTAGTGAGATTCCATTCTCCTTATGGAGCTCCATGACCTGCATGTAAGAACAGTGGCCTTGATCCCAGTTTTTTCTCCCTCTAAGGGGATTTTTCATGTTTTGCTCCATGAAAGATTTCTCAGCGGCACATGTTCGTGCAATATATAAACTACATGTTTTCTCCTGCAGGATATGTGGAACCGAAGACCGCTAGCAGGAGGCGTGAATATTCAATTCAACAGCAGGTATGTCTGCAGACGTGCCAGAACCGATGAAGTTTAATGTTGAAGCTGGTGCATCGTGTCACATTTCTATGCATGCAAATGAAAACTGCAGCTTAAGGGATGCTTTTAAGAGAAAGTTTCATTTATTTACCTCACACACAGGTAAATATGGGTTCAGAAGATTATATATGAAAAGGGTTTTAAAAAGGTGTAGGTTTTCGTAGCAGTGCCATAGAGGAAGGAGTTAGAGTTTTTAGTATAATGCCAAAGTAGGCAAGTAACATTTTCTTTTGTTATAATGAATCATTCTTGGATTGGAAAGTAAACATCTGGCTCATCCAACTACATATCTCAACAATAACTTTTATTTAAAGGGATAGTTCACACGAAACTAAAAAATAGCTTACCATTTATTCACTCCAAGTGGTTCCAAAGCTTTTTAAGTTTTCTGTTGAACACAAAAAGATATTTTAAAGGGTATTAACCACCAATCTGGCAACCACTGACATCCATTGTAGGAAAAAAGTCTAAATTTATTTTGTTAGTTCCTTTCATGCAGTAGTTCTCAAACCCCAGTCTGTGGACCAGTACTGGTCCTTGGATCAATTGTTACCGGGCCGCACAAGAAATCATTAAATATTTATTATCTGAGTCTGAATAATCTTTTATTTAAAAAATCTTTTATTTTGAAAAATGACCATATTCTATCAGTTACATCTCGGTCACTTGAGCCCCAATATTTAACCCACAAGCAGCAAAATGAGTAAGAAACAGACGTCTTTGGAAAGTTTCTTTGCTAAGGGAAAAAGGCCCAGTGAAGAACCCACAAACTGCCCAGGAATAGATCCGCAACCCATCCGTCAACAAATCAGGTGAATCCAGCATGTCTGTGCAAGAAGATCAGTTGCTGGAGATCGCAAATGATGGCGGCCGTTTACATATCAAGTCTTTTCCGCATATTGGGAGCAGTGCAACATGCTTACGCCTTCCAGGTGAACCCAGATGAAAAAAACTTCAGAATACCACAAGCGCAATTCACAACCGGTTAGCTTCATATTTAGTTTGGAATATAGACATTTCGGTACACTTATTATCTCAGACAAAGACCCAGTGCTTTTTAACTTTCTCCATAAATAAAACTTGTATCAGATTGACAGCAATGTTTTTTTTTTAAGCTAATTGTCATCCTCTGATAAACGGTTGACGTAAACCTAACCATCTACGTACACCCCCCCACCACCTGGGCAGCAGTAACATTTTCAAGCAATGGCCGTTCCGATGATAAAAAGGTTGGGGACCACTGCTTTAATGAATTATGTTGATTATAAGCTACACTGCAACCACATTCTAATTCTCAATAGAGAAGACACTAAGGTTAGGGTATGATGCAATCCTGGATTAACATATATGTTGATCCTGGAACATAATTTTTGTTCGAAAATGTGATCCATAACTATTCCCTACCCCTAAACCCAACCATAACTGTAAATTATTCCCAAAATCAGAGGGGAGTAGTAGTTTGATAACAATCATGTACAGTAGAAGTGCATAAACCTAAGTGTAAGCCTAAACTGTAGACGTATTCCTTAATTCTGATTGGCTGATTGGAATGTTGTTCCAGGATCAACAGAGATGTTAATTCAGGAACATACCCTTCTTGGTGAAATCAGGTTGGCGGTTTCGCATAGTCAAGGAGCAGTATTAGCAGATATTGAGCAGACAGTCTACTAAATCTCTAATGAGACTAAGTTGGCTTGTAATGTTACTAAGAGGCAATATAACCTATAGTCAACAAAATTTGCAAAAAGGACTATCAAAAACTGCTACTATTGACGTTAATGGTTATCGGTTTTCAATTTGCTTGTCAAAATAAAACCCCAAATCAGAAATAGTTTGGTCAGAATGGAAAATACAAATAAAAAAGAAAGTAGTGATTTCCAAATTGACTTTGACTTGTATTTCATTGGAGACAATATGAACACAAAATATTTCATGTCTTGTCTGGTCAAATTAATTTCATTTGTAAATATACATCCTTTCCTGTCATTCAGACCTACAACACATTACAAAAAAAGTTGGGACATGAGCAATTTAGGGCTAGTAATCAGGTAAATATGGTAAATAATCATGTGATTTGAAACAGGTGATGTCAACAGGTGATTGTCATTATGATTTGGTACAAAAGCAGCATCCGAAAATTCAAAAACGATTGAATTTTTTAAAAACAATGTTCCCTAAAAAAAAGATTGCAAGACATTTGGGTATTTCACCTTCAACGGTGCATAACATCATTAAAAGATTTAAAGAATCTGAGAAATTTCAATGCATGAAGGACAAGAGCACAAGCCTAAGCTGAACAACCGTGATCGCCGATCCCTCAGGTGGCACTGTATTAAGAATCCTCATTCATCTATAAGCGATATTACCACATGGGCTCAGGACTACTTTGGCAAACGTTTAAGTACGTAGTTACATCCACAAATGCCAGTTAAAACTGTAATGTGCCAAAAGGAAGCCCTATGTTAACAGTGTCCAGAAGTGCCCTCAGCTCAGAAGTGAGCTCGAAGACATCTGGGATAGACCATTACACAGTGGAAACATGTACTGTGGTCAAATGAATCAGTATTTCAGGTATTTTTGGGAGAAATGGACGTCGTGTGCTACAGCAGGGCAAGAAAAGGATGAAAGAATATTTAGGTTTGAGTCAATGATCACTATAAGAGTATTAAGACTAAGGAGTTGACCCAAAAAGTATGCTATTCCAAATGTAGTAGTGTAAAAAAACAAACAAATAAAATAAATAATAATCATAACACTGAGAACACTGAGGTACAAACAACATTGACTGTACGGGTAGTGAAACAGACGTTTTTCGAAACTCATTTTTTTGTCTGTGTGCGCATGCTATCCATCAATTTAATATCATGCCAACTATTTAACATTTTTGGCACGCTGGTGGCTAATTTGAATGAATTTTTATGATCTCATTTACATAATTTTGAGTGTCATTGCTTCTGTAAGTGTTTTGTTGAGGGACGATGATGAGTTAAAACTAATCAGGCACTGTTTTACAGTGAAAGCGCATTTGTATTGATTGCTCAGATTGACAGCTTTTGCATTTTAATCATTTAATTGCCATCTTAAAATGCCTGTGCTGCCTTTGCCCACTACTGTTTTTTTTTTTTTGCTTTGTAGCTTTTAGCTCTCCTCGTAGTTTACTTAGACTGTATAAAAGTACAGCAAGAACTTTATTTAAAACAACTTATTTTAGGGTCAGTTTATGGGGGAAAGTATGAGTAGATTTGGCAGCGCTTTATTTTGATTATACCACACTGTAAAAAAAAAAAAAAAGTTGACTTTACTTCAGATCATAAGGCCACTTGCTGCAGAGCTTGTTTTAGTTGGCTCAACTTAAATTGATTCAAGTTCAATACTTGGGTTAAAAGTTAGTCAACCCCCCCAAAAAAGTGCGCAAAGTTGCCTTACAATTAAAAAAAAAAAAAAATGTATACAGTGTTCAAGCTTATTTTTAGATATTTCAAGTATAAATATATTTCAGATATTACAGTAGACTGTCTGAAAAATATCTGCTAACACTTAACCCCCCCCCCCCCCCCACCCCATAGACAAAATAGTGGCTATATGCAATTTTACAAATGTATTCTATTAACCCTTTAACAGGAGTATATTAGTACTTAATTCATAAAACCTGTACACTGTAAAAAGCGATTAGTTACTTTACTTAAGAAAGTAACTTGGAAATTGGAGCTGTTAAGTTGACAACTTAGTTTTACTTAATTTTTAATTAGTTCAATTAATTTTATAATTGTGCACATAGTTCATTTACATGATAATGTTAAGGCAACGTGTTAACTCACATTTTTTAAGTAAAGTCAACTAATCGCTTCAGAATCAACTGGTTTACTCTCTTTTTTAACATCAATCGCTCCGGTAGCAATGGGTTTACTCTCTTTTTTTAAGTAAAGTCAACTAATGGCTTCAGAATCAACAGGTTTACTCTCTTTTAAGTCAATTACTCAGCTAGCAATGGGTTTACTCTCTTTTTTAAAGTAAAGTTAACTAATCGTCTTTTTTAAAACTGAAGTCAACTAATCGCTTCAGAATCAACAGGTTTACTTTCTTTTAAGCCAATTACTCAGCTAGCAATGGGTTTACCCTCTTTTTTAAGTCAACTAAACACTTCAGAATCAACAGGTTTAGTCTCTTTTTTTAACATCAATCGCTCCGGTAGCAATGGGTTTACTCTCGTTTTTTATGTAAAGTCAACTTATCGCTTTTTTAAATACAGTCAACTAATTGCTTCAGAATCAACAGGTTTACTCTCCTTTTTTTAAGTCAATTATTTCAGTTGCAATGACTTTACTCCCTTTTTTTAAGTCAATTATTTCAGTTACAATGAGTTTACTCCCTTTTTTTAAGTCAATTATTTCAGTTGCAATGAGTTTACTCCCTTTTTTTAAAAGTAAAGTCAACCAATCACTTTATTTTAAAGTTAAGTCAACTAATTGCTGTTTTTTTTTTTTTTTTTAAGTCAATCACTTCGGTAGCAAATTATTATTTTTTTAAGTAAACTAATCACTTTTTTGCTCCGGTAGTAACAGTCTTTTAACAGTCTTTTTTAACGTCTATTGCTCTGGTAGCAAAGGGTTTACTCTCTTTTTTTATATCTATCGCTTCAGTAGCAACAGGTTTAGCCTCTCTTTTTTATTTAAAGTCTACTGATCACAAGTTTACAGTGTGGTTGTAATGGTACTTGCAGTTTAAATAACGTCTAAAGTTAAGTATCAAAACAAACAGCAATGAAATATTTCATCTAAATTTAACCTGTACCATATTTAACCTTGTTTAGAGAGAAAACGAGGTTAAGAAAAAAAAAAAAGAATCGTTTAGGTCACCTGGTGAATTTCCATTTCAGCCGAATAGATGCAAAAAGCGACCAACAGATGGAGACAGAAGCACGAGCAGAGGCAGACAAAGAGAACCACTAAAAAAGAGGTTATCAAGAACACCAGCATATAAATAAATGCTAGTAATGATGCCTGTGATACTGAAACTGAAACTATATATATATATATATAATCAACAAAAATGAGTATACCCCATTTTTTTGAACATGTATCTCTTTATCCATTTCTCAGTAACAGCACATGTTTTACGCAGCGGATGCCCTTCCAGCTGCCATCCATCACTGGGAACTCATGCAAAATATTATATATACAATAATTATACAAATAATATACAAAAATTATGAACTACAAAACTTCAAAGATTTTTTTTTTGATTTTTTTGTTTCTCTTGAATTTTGTTCTTTTTACATTCTTTTATTTAATATTTTTCATTACATAAATTTAGGCAACTAATTTTTGGACCTTTATCATAAGCAGGGATGGGCAAAAATACATTGAAATGTATTTTAAAATGAAACACCAAATACATACATTTTAAGTGTATAAAAATAAACTACAAAATGCAGCAGCCTTAAATGTATCAAAATAAAATAAAGTATTTCGTATTTTAAAAATTGCTACAACATACATTAAAAATGGAGCATGACATTTCTTCACAAACCTTCCATCAATAGACATATTGGATCAATCCCTTCACCATTAAACTGACTTAGTGAAGTAAACAGTGTTTACAAGCAAACAACTTTTCTCGGCCACTATGTTCACCTATGGGGGGAGGGGGGGGGGGGTTGTAGACTAATGGTTAGTGAGTTGGACTTGAAACCCAAAGGTAACTTGTGTTTCTCTTTGAGTTACAAATTACAATCCATCCATTATTTATAATTCTCCCAAGATTATTTCAGTTCTTCTTTATCTGGAAGAGTCTCTGTTTACCCTCTTAAAAAACATCAGTACACCATATTAGGTGTTTTATATTTCTAAATTTCCTCTCCAGTTCCTCCTGCAGCACTGAGACAGAGATTGATGATGTTCTGAAGCTCCATATCTTGTTCTTTGGGACTGATATTTTATTCCATCTCATTTCTTAGGCAAAGGTGCTAAAGTGTACACCATATAGCCATTAAAGAGCCATTTAGGGTCTTTAGTATAATACAGTGCATTAGGAAATCGCTTCACTATTCAATTTTTTTTAAACATTTTTCCAGTTATTCCAAAATGGATTAAATTCATTTATTTCCTCAATTCTACACACAATCCCCCATAATGACAATGTGAAAAAAAGAGCTTTTGAAATTGTTGCAAATTTATTAAAAATAAAAAAGCTGAAGAATCACATGTACAGAAGTATTCACAGCCTTTGCTCAATACTTTGTTGATGCATCTTTGGCAGCAATTACAGCCTCAAGTCTTTTTGAATATGATGCCACAAGCTTGGCACACCTGTCTTTGGCAATTTTTGCCCATTCCTCTTAGCTGTACCCCTCAATTTTGGCAATGTGCTTTGGGTCATTGTCCTGCTGGAAGATGAACCGTCACCCCAGTCTGAGATCAAGAGCACTCTGAAGCAGGTTTTCATTCAGGATGTCTCTGTACATTGCTGCATTCATCTTTCCCTCTATCCTGACTAGTCTTCCAGTTTCTCCTGCTGAAAAACATCCCCACAGCATGATGCTGCCACCACCTTGCTTGACTGTAGGGATGGTATTAACCTGGTGATGAGCAGTGCCTGGTTTTCTCCAAACGTAACGCCTGGCATTCACTCCTAAGAGTTCAATTTTAGTCTCATCAGAGAAATTAGTTTCTTATGGTTTGAGAGTCCTTCAGATGCCTTTTGGCAAATTCCAGGCATTGAGTGGCTTCCATCTGGCCATTCTACCATACAGGCCTGATGGTGGATTGCTGCACAGATGTTTGTCCTTCTGTAAGGTTCTTCTCTCTCCACAGAAGAACACTGGAGCTCAGACAGAGTGACCATCGGGTTATTGATCACCTCCCTGACTAAGACCCTTCTCCCCCGATCACTCAGCTTAGATGGCCGGCCAGCTCTAGGAAGAGTCCTGGCAGTTCCAAACATCTTCCGCTTATGGATGATGGAGGCCACTGTGCTTATTGGAACTTTCAGAGCAGCAGAAATATTTCTGTAACCTTCCCCAGCCTTGTGACTTGAGACAATCCTGTCTCGGAGGTCTACAGACAATTCCTTTGTCTTCATGCTTGGTTTGTGCTTTGACATGCACTGTCAACCCTGGGACCTTATATAGACAGGTGAATGCCTTTTCAAATCATGTCCAATAATCTGAATTTACCACAGATGAACTCCAATTAGGCTGCTGAAACATCTCAAGAATGATCAGTGGAAACAGAATGTAGCTGAGCTCAATTTAGAGCTTCACGGCAAAGGCTGTGAATACTACTCATTTTTTCAGGTTTTTATTTCTAATAAATTTGCAACAATTTCAAAAACTCTTTTTTCACATGGTCATTATGGGGGATTGTGTGTAGAATTTTGAGGAAATAATTTAATCCATTCTTGGATGCACTGCATTTTCAATGGTTGTTGACTTGCTCCTGAATATACCCTCACCATTTGTCTGTTACTTTCTTTAAGCATAAGTTCCATCCATACTCCGAACGTTGACCACCTTCTTAAAAATAAATCGATTTTCTGTTCTGATCTAAAGCCTATAGGCAAATAATTCAATTCAATTCACCTTTATTTGTATAGCGCTTATACAATGTAGATTGCGTCAAAGCAGCTTCACGTAAAAAGTCATAGTAAATAGGAACAGTGTAGTTCAGTTTGTAGTGTTTAAGTTCAGTTCAGTTTAGCTCAGTTCAGTGTGGTTTAATAATCATGAGAGTCCAAACACTGAAGAGCAAATCCAACGATGCGCAGCTCTATAGATCCCGAACCATGCAGCTAGTGGCGACTGCCATAAATAACTGAGAAAGCACCAATCAGAGGCCTCATTTTTATGATGTCATCACGTACTGTAGACTTATTGCAAAGTATTTTACAGTATTTTGAGTACTATAAAGTATTTTATCTACAAAAATACAAGAAACTAAAGTATTTTGATACAAAATATTAAGCCGTTTTCATAACATTACATCATACTGCATTTCGTTGCCTTGTACTTGTACATGTGTAATGACAATAAAGTTGAATATAATCTAAATCTAATCTAATTAACCCTATCAAAAACAAATTACGAAATACTGTTTTAGATTTGAAATACGTATTTAAAATACATGTATCATAAAAACTGCCCGTCCCTGATCATAACTTATTCTGTTATATTAACTCCGGATTTGGCATCAGTATTGAATAATCTAATGTATATCCACAAATATAATATTGTAAATCTTCCTATATAAAATACTAAGTTAAATGACAGATTTGTGAGCACTGTATACAGTATGAGGACTTTTTTTTGTTAAGCCAGCAAGCTTGACCTCCACTCAAGTACCCTGACCTCCTCTCGCCGTTCCCCTCTACACATCGACAGATAAGTGATATCTTTCAGAAAAACAAATACAAGACCACCGCCATCCGCTCAATACAAATCCCTGCTTTTGTAATTGCGCTGCGTTGAAAGGCTCCTTTACATGTCCGCGGCTCCCAGTGGGCTCTCCGTTCACCTGGTGACACCAACAGAAAGGGTGAATTTTCTAGAAGCCGGAGCACAGCGGTGAACTGCGCTAAGTGGCCCGGCCTTTGTTGGTTCTTTTAAGCTCACTTTTTTCCCTCTATTGCTTTTCCTTTTTCTTTCCGAGCATCCAGGCAGCAGCGACAGGGAATCAATCCTTTAGAGATCCCCAGCAGGTAGATCTCTCTCACTCTCTCTCTCTCTATCTCAGGCTCCCTGTAGATCGGCATTCATCAGGCACATCAAAGGGCAGCTCAGGATGCTGCTGTGTCCCTGGTTTTGCAAGGCCCCTCCTGGTTGATTCTGCCGCCCATCAGGAAACAATCTCCTCTCCGCCGCACAGACTCATCTAATCAATGTCGAGGTTTATGCCTCTCGCGGTTCCTGTGGCTCCTGCGAGGAGCTAAAGGCCTGTGAGGTAGAAAGAGTCTTAGAGAGGATGACTGCACACTGGGACTTAAGGGAGAGTTCAACCGCATCGGATCCAACCCGAGAAAAATCATCAGTCTTTAGTGACAGCTGGAGAAGTTTTGGAGGATGGAGAAGTTAGCAGGAACTCGCAGCTTTCTCTCCTGTCATTTTTCAAATATTCAGATTAGTCAAGGTGCATTTGAAAATTTGAGATCTCAATGCAAAAGTCTGTTTAACTACTAAAAAGATTCAACTAAAATCTACAAAATAAATGAAAAAATATAAAAAAAAACAAACAGGTTCAAATGGGTTAAAAATGGGTTGTTTTGTCACGTCGTTTCTTTTTTTTTTAATTCTCCAATTTGCTAAGGTGCATTTGACAATCTGAAATCTCTATATTTAATTTTTCTTATGTAGTAAAAATTTGTTAAACTACTAAAAACCAAACTAAAATCTGCAAAAAGTCTCAATAAACAAATTTAAAATGGTTAAAAATGGGTTTGTTTTCTGCTGAAATTTATTTTTTTATTATTAATACAATTTGTCGGGGTGCATTTGACAATCTGAAATCTCAATCATTTATATTTCTAAGATCTATAATGTGAAAATCTGTTAAACTACTTAAAACTAAAATAAACTCTCAAACAGGTCCAACTGGGTAAAAAATGGGTTATTTTCTCCTGTTGTTTTTTATTATTAATTTGCCAATTTGCCAAGGTGGATTTGACAATCTGATCTCTCAATATAAATTTTTTAAATACATGTGCTGTAAAAATCTGTTAAACTTCTAAAAATTAAACTAAATTCTACAAAAAGTCTCAATAAACAAACTTAAAAGGGTTAAAAATGGGTTTGTTTTCTCCTGAAATTGATTTTTATTATTAATACAATTTGTCGGGGTGCATTTGACAATCTGAAATCTCAATCATTTATATTTCTAATATCTATAATGTAAATATCTGTTAAACTACTAAAAATTAAAATAAACTCTAGAAAAAATCTCAAACAGGTTCAACTGGGTAAAAAATGGGTTATTTTTTCCTGTTGTTTTTATTATTAATTTTCCATTTCGATGAGGTGGATTTGACAATCTGATCTCTCAATATTTAATTTTTTAATACTTGTGCTGTAAAATTCTGTTAAACTTCGAAAAATTAAACTAAATTCTACAAAAAGTCTCAATAAACAAACTTAAAAGGGTTAAAAATGGGTTTGTTTTCTCCTGAAATTTATTTTTATTATTAATACAATTTGTCGGGGTGCATTTGAGAGTCTGAAATCTCAATCATTTATATTTCTAACATCTATAATGTAAAAATCTGTTAAACTACTAAAAATAAAAATAAACTCTACAAAAAATCTCAAACAGGTTTAACTGGGTAAAAAAAACGGGTTATTTTCTCCTGTTGTTTTTTATTATTAATTTTCCAATTTGCCAAGGTGGATTTGACAATCTGATCTCTCAATATTAATTTTTTTTAATACTTGTGCTGTAAAAATCTGTTAAACTTCTAAAAATTAAACTAAATTCTACAAAAAGTCTCAATAAACAATTTCAAAGGGGTTAAAATGGGTTTGTTTTCTCCAGATGTTTATTTTTAATATTAACATAATTTGTCAAGGTGCATTTGACAATCTGAAATCTCAATAATTAATATTTTTAACACATATACTGGAAAAACTACTAAAAAGCTGGTTTACACTGGTAAACTACAAAAAATGTAACTAAAATCTACAAAAACTCTCAATAAACAAACTTGAAGAGTGAAAAATCTCCTGATGTTTTTATCATATATGCCAAAGTGCATTTGAGTTTCTAACACCTATACTGTAAAAATCTGTTAAACTACTAAAAACTAAACTAAAATCTATAAAAACTCTCAATAAACTCTCAAAGGGGTTAAAGAATGGGTTTGTTTTCTCCTGAAGTTTTGTTTTATTTATTATTATAATTTGTCAAGGTGCATCTGAAATCTGAATATTTTATTTTTCTAACACCTATACTGAGAAAATCTGTTAAACTACTAAAAACCAAACTATAATCTACAAAGAGTCTCAATAAACAAACTCAAAGGGGTTAAAAATGGGTTTGTTTTCTGCTGAAGTTTATTTTTATTATCAATACAATTTGTCAAGGTGCATTTGACAATCTGCAATCTCAATATATTCTCTTTTCTAACACATATAATGTAAAAATCTGTTAAACTACTAAAAATGTAACTAAAATCTACACAAAATCTTAATAAATTAACTCTAAGGGTTTGAAAATGGGTTTGTTTTTTTCCTGAAGTTTTTATTATTTATTATTTTTACAATTTGTCGAGGTGCATTTGACTATCTGAAATCTCAATCCTTTTTATTTCTGACACCTGTACTGTAAAAATCTGTTAAACAACTAAAAACTAAACTAAAATCTACAAAAAAAAAAAAATCTTAATAATCAATCTCAAAAGGGTTAAAATGGGTTTGTTTTCTCCTGACGTTTATTTTTAATTAATAATACACTTCGTCAAGGTGCACTTGACAATCTGAAATCTCTTTAATTAATATTTATAACACTTATTCTGTAAAAAATATGTTAAACTACTAAAAATTTTACTAAAATCTACAAAAATAAATCTCAAACAGGTCCAAACGGGTTAAAAGGGGTTTGTTTTCTCCTGACATTCATATTTGCCAAGGTGCATTTGAGTTTCTAACACATGTACTGTAAAAATCTGTTAAACTATTAAAAAATAAACTAAATTCCACAAAAAAAAAAATCTCAAACAGGTTCAAATGTGTTAAAAATGAGTTTGTTTTCTCCTGTCTTTTTGTTTTATTGATACTTGCCAAGGTGCATTTGAGTTTCTAACACCCATACTGTAAAATACTACTAAAAGCTAACTTAAAATCTACAAGTAGTTTCAATAAACAAACTCAAAGGGGTTAAATATTGGTTTGTTTCTCTTGACGTTTCTTTTATTATTATTATTTTCCATTTTGCATTTGAGCTTCTAACACCTGTACCATAAACATCTGTTAAACTACTAGAAAACTAAACTAAAATCTACAAAAAAATCGCATATATATACTCAAAAGGGTTAAAAATGGGTTTGTTTTCTCCTGACTTTTTAAATTATTATTACAATTTGTCAAGGTGCATTTGACAATCTGAACTCTCAATGTTTTTTTAACACATATACTGAAAAAAATCTGTTCAACTACTGAAAATGAAACTGAAATTTACAAAAAAATCTCAATAAACAAACTCAATGGGGTTAAAATGGGTTTGTTTTCTCCTGACGATTATTATTATGATTACAATTTGTTAAGATGCGTTTGAAAATCTGAAATCTCAATATTTTATTTTTCTAACATCTATAATGTACAAATCTGTTAAACTACTAAAAATTAAACTAACATTTTTAACAAACTCAAAGGGGTAAAAATGGGTTTGTTTTTTCTTGACTTTTATTATTAACATTATTGTGATTTGTTGAAGTGCATTTGACCATCTGAAATCTCAAACACATATACTGAAAAATTATGTTAAACTACTAAAACCTAAACTAAAAAAATTACTAAAAATATTAAATATTAAAAATGGATGGTTCTGGAACATTATGATTTGTATGCTAAAATTTTCAAAAACTGCAACAATTGTTTTTTTATTTATTTATTTTTTTTTCAAAAGCTGCAATTTTGTTTAACATTTACAATAGTAAACTATATATATATATTACATTCATAATAAAAGTGTGACTTATTATTTCTGGAAAAAAAAATTACTACAAAACAAGACAAAAGTTCTACATTGAAAAGCATGTTTACAGTCTATTTCTATATGTTCTATTGATCTACTTTAATTCAGACTTCGATAACTGAGTACATAAGTAAGTTTAATTGCTAAGAAGGACTTTTGAGGAGAAATATCTGAGACCAAATTAATCTTAAAATGAATTAAGTCCCAAAATGAGTTAAGAAAAAATTCGTTAAGCCAGAAAAAAAAAGCCTCTGTCTCCCAGGAAAGCAGGGCAAAGTTAATGTATTTAAAGTTCTGATATCAACCCCTATGTCTAATCAAATTTCAGGAAGTTTATTCTTCCAAGATCTTTATTAAGGATTCAAACTGGCCTTTCCTTATGTGTGAAATAAGATTCAACAGATATCAAGAAAGAGTTTCTCAAATAAAGTCTCAAATTCATCAAAAGCTCCAATCAAAAATATTTAATTGAACCCCTGAAAGCTTAAGACAAACTACAAATCGGGTCTTTTGTGTCAGATGTGGTTCCCAGACGAGATTAAATGGGGATCAAATGTAAACCTTTGCCTAAGTCTCCTGAGAAAGAAAGAAAAAGATCTCTCGTAATCTCACGTGTGTCTCAAACTGTGCTCAGATTTACCAAGACAGCCAACAATCCAAGCCATTATTTGTCAAGATCTCCAGGATTTCTCATAAGATTCAGACCAAAAAGATCTGCTGTTTTACACCCATACTGTATAAAAGCAACTGTTTAAGTAGTATCTTCAACGAAACAGAACGTCAGAAAGTGTCTCCTAAGCAGGAGCAACATCTGAGCCATGAAATATTCCTCCGGGAGGGTTAGTGAGGAAAACAGGTGTGCTGATTGACAGCAGGATGATGAGATGGTAAAGTTAAGCAGGGATGAGGCTTGTGTAAGAGACTGACTTCATGCTGTGGTGATCTGACAGCGCTGGAGAAGGAGGAGCTCGCGCTTCTGTGATCCACAGGCAGAATAAAGCCTGAGAGACAGATTATGCTCAGCTCCAAGACAAATGAGAAGAAACATCTGAACTCTATCTGCAGTGGCAAACAAAGGGAATGAAGGGATTAGAGCAGTCAAGCAGTCCTTCCCTCTCTCTCTCTGTCACACACACACACACTCACAGCATTCGAGTCTACACATACACTCAAACACAAGTTTTTTACAGTTTGCTCAACTCTTAAACCAAGTTATATCTGAAGCACAGAATGTTCCATAAGTATCCGAAAGGATTTGACACCAGTGTGAGTGTGTGTATGTGTGTGTATGAGAGACTAAGAAATAGTTCTGCATTAAGCCCAGTTCAGATTACACCATTTTTATTGTCGATTTTGACTGTGTGCAATTTTGTCTAGATAAAATCTTGACATGTCATGGGTACCAAATATGCTAAACTACACGTTGTTTCGCAATTAATCTTCAGGCAGTGTCTACGACATTAATTTTGTCATATAAATCTCTGTAATTGTCTAATTTACAAGCAGTTCTCAGCCCAGGCTCATTGGAAATGTTCCCAGGACTAGAATATTCAGAACCGAGAAATATGCACCCTAGTGTTTCCCAACCCTGTTCCTGAAGGCACACCAACAGTACACATTTTCAACCTCTTCCTAATCAAACACACCTGAATCAACTCAGCAGAACATTAGAAGAGACTTCAAAACCTGAAATGAATGGGTCAGATAAGGGAGACATCCAAAATATGAACTGTTGGTGTGCCTCCAGGAACAGGAATGAGAAACACTGCCCTAGAGTGTGTTTTCTTGTAGTTTTTTTTTACAAATCCACTAGAGGGCGCTGTGTATATTTTGGACAATCTCAAAAACATTACTGGGGCATGTTTTCTCATACGTGCCATTTCTCGTAAATCCACCAGAGGCCGCTGTGTACAGTTCTGCAGACATTAACCTCTCGTGCACATCAATCAGAGAAGCCAGTCAGCTTGTCATTGTTTATAATATATCAGCTTAATATCGACTGACCCACACACCTCCTTCGTTAAACCCAACTGATAGCGTTTTCAAAATCAAACTGGAGAAAAGCCATTGTGGCTGCGTGCTTCTACCACAACACCATGCTGTTTTGATTCTCCTGTTGTTTATTAGGTATAAGCCACTTTATTAGGTACACCTGTCCAACTGATTGTTAATGCAAATTTCCAATAAGCCAGTCACATGGCAGCAACTCAATACCTTCTTGATCATGTAGACATGGTCAAGACGATCTGCTGCAGTTCAAATCGAGCATCAGAATGGGGAAGAAAGGTGATTTAAGGGACTTTGAACATGGCATAGCTGTTGTTCCCAGACAGGCTGGTTTGAGTATTTCAGAAACTGCTGATCTACTGGGATTTTCATGCACAACCATCTCTAGGGTTTACAGAGAATGGTCCGAAAAAGAGAAAATATCCAGTGAGCGGCAGTTCTGTGGGCACAAATGCCTTGTTGATGCGTGAGGTCAGAGGAGAATGGCCTGACTGGTTACAGTTATTTAAACAGTAATTTAAATAACCACTTTTTACAACCGAGGTGGAAGAGCATCTCTGAACACACAACACATCCAACCTTGAGGCGGATGGGCGACAGCAGCAAAAGACCACAGCGGGTGCTAATCCTGTCAGCTAAGAACAGGAAACTGAGGCTACAATTTGCACAGGCTCACCAAAATTGGACAGGAGAAAAAGAATTTGCCATCAACAACATGAACGAATGAATCCATTCTGCCTTGTATCAATGGTTCAGGCTGGTGGTGGTGATGAAATGGTGTGGGGGATATTTTCTTGCCACACTTTGAGCCCATTAGTACCAATTGAGCATCATGTCAATGCCACAGCCTACTTGAGTATTGTTGCTGACCATGTCCATCCATCCCTTTATAACCACAGTGTACACATCTTCTGATGGCTACTTCCAGCAGTATAACACTCCATGTCATAAAGCGCGAATCATCTCAGACTGGTTTCTTGAACATGACAATGAGTTCACTGCACTCAAATGGCCTCCACAGACACCAGATCTCAATCCAATAGAGCACCTTTAGGATGTGGTGGAACGAGAGATCCGCGTCATGGATGTGGAGCCAACAAATCTGCAGCAACTGCGTGATGCTATCATGTCACTATGGACCAAAATCTCTGAGGAATATTTCAAGTACCTAGTTGAATCTATCCCATGAAGGATTAAGGCTGTTCTGAAGGCAAAGGGCGTCCAACCCAGTACTAGTAAGGTGTATCTAATAAAGTGTATGTTTGACTGTGTGTACTGTATGTACAACATCATGTGAAGCTCTTAGGCACGGTAACACTGCTAACACAACCTTCACCAGAAACTCTTAGCAGATTAGGCACTAATGGAAGTTAAAAGCATAATAGGACCACTTTAAATGACTTTTGTTCCACAAGAACATGAATCCATTTAGATAAAAGCAATTGTCAAATGATTAATGTAAATCTGAAAGCTGTTTGGAGTACACAGTGCAGCGTGTATTAATACAATAAATAAACAAAGCACTGAAATGAATGAACGAATGAAGTACTGTAGATAATGCATTCTTTAAAAGCTGCATAGTTGCAAAAAGCTTTGAAAATGCCTTTTCTATTCATAGACAATACAGTATAGCTCTTCCCTTCACCCCCTTTCTATAGTTTCTCATTCACACGCCACTATAAAAGCTGCCAGTCTCCAAAGGAACTGTATTTTCAATGCTTTTCAGATATGCTGTCTGAAGAGGGTGGAAAAATACTGAAGCTGGAGTTCCTGCTCACTGCCTGGGCCTTTTTTCTATCAGCGTGCTCAAACGATCCGGTGTGGAACCCTCGATTGGGCCTCTGTCTGATCAATAATGCAACAGCGCTGCAATCCAGCCACCTTACAAATCAATTAAAACCCATTACTGGCCCGTGTGTTCATTCACCAGCCCCTGTGTGTGTGTTTATTTAGCTCTGTCAAGCTCAGAGGCTGCGGTTTGCGCAGGTGGGACCGACAGGAGATGTGTGAAAAGCAGGCATTGTAGAAATGGGAACATATGAGCTTGAAAATTCCACGAATGTAAGTTTTTCATCCTTGCCTCACAATCCGCTTGCTTGTTTCGGAGGAGTTTGGGTTGGCCGAGCTCTTGACTTTATAGACACCTTCTAACAGGAGCTGTGATGCAGTCCAGGCCTGGCTTTTACTCTCCTAAACGTCCGCAGGAGTGTTCGCTTTTTCTGAGGCAGAACGTGTTTGTAAGTCTTGGCGCTGTCAAAAAAGCTTGAGGCATTACCACGGACCGATGATCAAAACTGAACTCCAAACCACCCCTTTCACCATCTCTCTCACTCACACACACTTCACAAACACACAGGCTAAGCTTCAAGTACTATTTCTGCAGTGTGTGTACCAAGAATTTTAGCTTCTAAAAACTTTCCCTTAACATTCCCATAACGTATAATTTTTGGACTATTCTTAGAATGTTCAAAACTGTCATGTTTAGATTATTTGGATATAATCAAGGCTTGACTTTAACTTTTTTGATCACCAGCCACTGTGGCTAGTAGTTTTTCAACATTACTAGCCACTCGTCATTTTCACTAGCCACATTTTTGTTGTTGGGAAAATATATATTATATACGCGTAAATTTGACTTTGGCATGCTAAAATTACTTGATTTAGATTTAGTGTTATGTCCACATACCTCAGTCATTTCACTTTTGTGTGTTGTGTATGAGCTTGCTCAATGAGAATGGGTTGTTGTTGTTTCATATTGTCGTATTACAATCAGATTTAATTTCACATGAGTGTTCAGAGCTCAGAATTGAGGATTTACCAAATTTATCTCTGACCACAAGCAAAATATGGCTGTATACTATACTTTTTATTTAACAAAACATTTCTTAAAAAAACTATTGACAAAAAAAAATTGATTAAAACAAAGTATTATTGTCATGTATCTAAACCCATGCACAGTAATCTGTCCAAATAATGGTGAAAGCGAAACTGGTGCTGCTTACAAAAAGACAAATCTGGAGCCCTTGCACGAGCATAACTTTTTGTCTAGTCTATTTGAAAGAGAACTGATCACATCAGTTGTGTTTCTAGGCACAGTTGCTTCACGTAAGGAAATGGGAGCGCGCACGCGTTTTAAACAGTTGCGCGCATCACATCAGCTGTTAGCGCGAGTGATCATCCTCGGTATTCACCTGCTTTCTTTTGCTGGCGCGAACACAATTAATTTTATCTGTCACGCTGCTTCTCGATTTTAAGATCGCATTTGCACGCGATATTGGGCCATCCTTATTGTCAAACCTTGCTTTGAAGAAAACTACAATTTAAAAATGATTTTTAACCAGCCAAAATGGCTAGTTGGAGTGACTGTCTAACCCGCCACAGCTAAAATCTGCCCGCATTTGGCGGGTATAAATGTCAAGCCCTGGATATAATGTACATATGGATTAGGGATGTCCAGATCCGATCACGTGATCGGAATTTCGGACTCGACTGGAATTGGATGTTACCTCCCGATGAGGACCTCCCAATGAGGAACATAGTTATGTGTTGGCACAGAGTTAGACCTCTTTATTGGCTTTACACAGAAACAGCAACGCGTGTGGTATGACATCACTTTGTTGTAGAGTCGCTATTGGTTAAATGCTGCAAAGTAGAACATGGAAGCAGCTTGAAGCGAAAAGCATGAGTATGTCTGCAGTCTGGTGGTATTATAAAGTTGATGATTACACCATTGCCATAGCAAACTGTGAGATATGTAAACTTGGGATTGCAAGTGGTGGAAAGGAAGAGGCTACATTTAACACAACAAACTTGATAAGGCACCTCAAAAACAAACACCCAACACAATACAGCGAGTTTACCCAGGCAACCCAACCGAAGGCGAGTCAGCTCACGCTGCAGAAAAGTTTGAAGAAAACAGAAATGCCCCGTGATAGTGCGAAGGCACAGGACATCACAGCCAAAATAGCTCAAATGATCGCAATGACTGACCTGCCATTCGCCATTGTAGAGAACCTTGGATTTCTTATGCTTATGGAGCACGTAAGAATTTATGTTATTTAGTACTTGATGGTTTAAGCTACCTCACAAAAGATCTGTTTGTTAACAGAGTTGTTGAATGTTAAAATATGGTGAATTAAATAAAAAAAGGGAACATCCTGGATCTGTTTCCTCACTCTTCTTTATTCTTTTTTTATGCATTATAGAAGTATCGGATCGGGTTTCGGTAACGGTAGATACTCAAGATCAAATGACTCCAGGGCTGAAAAACCTGATCGGTACATCCCTAATTAGGATATAATTACATTACTCAAAATCTGTTTACAAGGTTTCAGTCTGATATTATATTAAAGTTATTTAACATGTTATTAGAATATTCCATTCCTAAGAATGTTTTTCTATCAACATCATAAGAAAATTCCAGCATAGTCTCATTTTCAAAAAACGTAGCCGTACAGTATATACATTTCTGGAGATCACGAATTACGTCTTTAAATAGGACCTGTGATGAAAATCATCTTTTGGAAGCTGTTTGGACAGAAATGTGTGCAGGTATAGTGTGTCCACAGTCATATTTGGCGTGATGTAAACACAATAAGTCTCTTTTTTTAAATTTCCTGATGTTAAACTAAAATCCAAATCCCTTCCATTTTGAGGCCCACCACAACGTGACGTAAGAGTGCGGTTTCCCCGCCCACTGAGTTGATTGACAGCCGTGTATTAACCTGTCTCCGTAGTAACACGTATAATCATATCAACATATCAAGACAGGACGTGCACAAAGCAACTGGGATTAAAAGCTCTGTTCAGCTCTCCATGATCATCTGCACCTTGAGAATGAGTTTTTTTTTAAAACAGTGCATGTTTGTAATGAATTACAGCGATTTTACAGTCTTTATCACCACAGCCACAAGTCAGTACAATTATAAAAGAAGATGCTTCAATCCCGGTTTGTGAACGTTATATCAGGTTTTTTGTACATAAACATAACGGATATCCATACAGCAGTGGATATTAACATGTATCCTGTCACATTTTCCATGCAAAAACAGTGCAAAGTTAAACGAGTGCGCTGTGTGTCTGTGTGTGCGTGAACTGCGCAACGACATTATGTGTGACTCATCGAAAGGCTTGAATTAACTCCACAACAAATAAACATTGGTAAAGTTCTTATTGTAGTGTTTCTCACAAACGTTACATGAGATCTGCTTCCTTCACATCTGTCACTGTGCTGTTTATCTGACGCAGACAATGATTGAGGCACACTTTGACAGGCACGTGGGAACGATGGGCGGTGAAACCAGCATTAAAGGCACAGGCTACAAAAACAGCTACAAGATGCTCAGAGCTGTTTTGAGCTGAAACTTTACAGACACATTCTGAAACACAAAAGACTTAACTTAAATCTTGAAAAGGGGGTAAAATAGGTGCCCTTTAAAACAAACGTTACGGAGCGGTATGACGCCGTTCCTTTTCATTTAAAACACACAGCTACAGCAAACCAAAAGAACAACTCATTTCAAAACATACAAAGCAAACCATCCCGTTTTTCCAAGAATTCTCCCGTATTTTACAGTTCTGTCCCGCTCTCATTCCTTAAAGGTATTTTCCCGTTTTCTCCCGTATTTTCAGTCTTTCTCTGAAGGGTGGCAATAAACATTAAAAAGCTGATCCTCCCTATATGCAACCCATACCGCCAAACCACCAGGGGCCGCCTCTTGCTCCTAAATGTGAGTCTGTTCTGTGCTTTTGTTTTATTTAGACATGAAAACATTTGAAATAAATATAAATCAGCAGGATTCCCTTTCCTTTCCATTCCAGGTGTCGTCGCCCCTTTTACGCAATTCTCAAAACAGTCATATAGCGGTGCGTGACTGTCAGCTGATGCGCTCCATAGTGATAAATAGACGCTGTTTCCTAAACAGATTCTGTACACGCCATTTGAAGCGGAGCGAGAGTCTGGGTTTTGAGTGCGTGTTTAAACAGACAAATACACATAATTAATAATAATAACATCTAAGCATGTCGATCTTGGTGTTTTTTTCTTTCAAACACAAGCAATTCTGTCCTAAATGAGCATAAAAAAGTTAGGAAAGCAATCGAATTCTTTCATTATAATGTTAGATGTGTGCATTTTTAAAGTAACACCTCTGTTATTTAATGTAATCAAACAAAAAAATTCAGATAAATGAGATTCATTCGTTGCTTTTTAATCAGAATGTGTAAATTATACAGTGAAGAAAAGATTAAGGAGATTTGATAACTTAATTCTATTTCTTTTTAATAGCTATTAATTATAATAAGCTAAACTATTTGCTCATTTATTTGCTGCTAATGTATACTATTTATTTTTTCTTTTGTAAATAATAATAATAAAACATATTACTCACCGTTTAACTGTTTATTTACAATAAAACAGCTTCATATGAACATATTTTTTCCCGGGGAAGGGGGTATCCCTTATTATGGTGGGCATATCCCTTGTTTTCACATCTCAATGTTGATAGGAATGCATCAAAGTCCTGCACACATACAGTACTAATGTAACGTTGATCTCGCCAATGGTAAATGGTGGTCAAAAATGATTAGCGATTCATTTCATGAGGGTGGCATCATCCTTTTGGAGCCCATTCAAAATCTCCCAGCTGAATCACACTTTAATCTTACGACATGAATGGGTCCTACGTTAGATTAAGTGTCCTTAACTACTATATACTTGCATCAAAAAATAAATACAATGTACTTACTGTGTTCATAAAGTATTTGAGAACACTTGTGGTGCTCTTGAGTTGGGAAAGAGGTAGGGTTATGAACAGGTTTGGTGGTATGGGTAGGTTTAATGGTGGGTTAAGGTGTAAGGGATGGTCTACAGTGTATATACTAATGTAATTACAGAAGTTAATACAGATTTAATTACAAACAGGTATTTCCTCAAGCACAAGTACATAGTAAATGCATGTAATTACACAATAAGTACATCGTAACAAATTATTAATTTCTGTGTAAGTACATATTAGTTAAGGACACTTAATATAAAGTGGGACCCATGGATGTTTATTTACAACAAATGTTGCATTTGTTTCTTTGTAGATAGATAATACACCGAAAGCTTCTTGCGTCAAGCCTAGTTCAAACAGAGTGTTACACAAAGTCTCAATGACAGATACTGTTTGAGCCACAAGCCTGGATTATATTTAGTATCTGACCTTCTTTTGTGCTCAGAATATCCAGGGTAAACGCTCCTCAGTCAAACGGCCCAGGCAAATGAGCCAAAGCAGTATTGACGCTGAATAAACAGGGGAAATTCCTCCCTCAAATTAGGTTACCGTTCTCTTAAATTAGAGATGTTTTCATTTTTGAGCTCTTCAAGCAGCACTCTCGCTCTCTCTCTCTCATACGAACACACTCATAAAGCATGGTTTTGCAGACACTGATAGGCATCTTTTTTTCCACCCCCTCAGGAGATGATCATTGTGCTGGACCCTCATGATTGACTGGCTGGCCATGTTACTCCGAGAGGGGCTGCCATAAATATTTCATCAGCAAAATTGCTTCATGCCATAAATACACAGCAGTGTGTGACAAAACAGAGGGAGCGGGAGAAAGGACACACTTCCTCCTTATCACCTCAGACGCCTGGACAATTAACACACCACCTCATACATCATTCTAGAGCCATTTAAGAGCACATTCCTCACTGTTGTCTTCCTTTCTGATCAGTTGCTGTCATGTTTCCTTTTAAAAACACAAACACGACACTTTAAACAGGAAAACTCTGTATATACATTAACACAGTGCAAAGGGTACACGAACATGCTTTAACTATAAATTGATACACACACACACACAAACACACACACACATATATATATATATATATGTAGGTGATGGCAGCTTAAAGAATCCTCTCATATGGAGAATGAAGTCACATGCATTGCTCAAGTGTGATTTTTTTCACAGACGTCAACAGAGTGTAAAAACCTTGATAATTATGTGGGTCTCGTGGATCAAAATCTGATCTTTATTTTGTATTTTCTATTGAATTTAAGTCAGGTGATTGGCTGGGCCATTCTACAGCTTAATTTTCTTTCTCTGAAAGCATTTGAGAGCAGCAGATATTAATTTACAAGGACAAAGGGCAGAGATTTCAGCTGCTGTCTGGGCTTTCACTGCCTTTCTACACCTTCCTTTCTTCATGTGTTCAATACTTTATTCCTCTGTCATTTCATTATATTACACATAACTTTATTTGTAAAAAGTCAACAGCACCTATAGAAATAAAATTATAACATAAGCATAAAATGGTGACATGTTCAATACTTATTTTCCCCGCTGTCTGTCTGTCTATATATATATATATATATATATATATATATATATATATATATATATATATGACAGCGGGAAAGACCAGAAAGACAAAATCACACAAAATCAGAGTCGGCTAAAATTAACCACACAAAATTAAGATGTGTGTAAATGTGATGATTTAGAAGATTTTTTTTTGAATTTGAGATAAAATGTTAAATTTTACATTGTTAAAAAAGTATTGTCTTAAAAAAATTCTATATTAAATGTGAAATATTTTTATTTGTGTATATATGGTAAGTGAAAGACTTTTCAGTGTTTATTAAACTCGTTTGCTCATTGTCTGTTTTCTTTTAAAGTCTTAAAAAATAATATTAAGCCTTGAAGGGAAAATACTTAATTCATGGGGCATTTAATTCAAGAAATATAATTCAATATTTCATATAAAGCATAACATTTTATAAATATTAACATATTCATTCGATAAAATTAACATCTGCACTGGACAAAATATTTAGCACAGCCTTGTATGCCTTATTTGAACAAGAAAAAATTTTCATCCTAAAACATAATAAATATGTAATAACATATTTCTATAACATATAAATGTTATAGAAAGCAAAAAAATTTACCTTCCCAAGCATCCAAATATTGTTACAACACTAATGTATATATATTTTTGATTGTATTTTTTGAAAAGTAATGCTTCAATGAATGATCTGTCAGATACAACCTTATAATTCCAAGTTGAAAATGACTTTTCAGAATTAGAAGGTTCTATCTGCATTTACCGTGTTCTTTTACTCCAATTTGCAAATGTAAGAGAGCTTTGATAATGTACATTTGGAGTACGTTTAGGGTCTCTGTCATGTTAATGTATGAAAGAGAACTGTTACACACATATTGTTTGCTATTTGAAATGCAAAAGCTTTGAAGCTCAATATCTCAAAATCATTTAATACGGACATAGAACCAAAATGTTTTTGGTACATTAAAAGTGTGGTTTATGACCATCCGACAAACTAATCCAGCAAGAAATAGTGCTTAACCCCAGCAAAAAATTATTTAAACCTCATAATTAAACAGAAAATTAGGCGAATAAGTTGAAAAAGGTCCATATTTTAAGACAAATGAACCAGGCTAGCTACAGGCCTGTTTTATATTACTGTATATTAAAAAATAAAACAGTAAGATAACAGTCAAACCAATTTTAAAACTGCACAGTAACCAAAACAACAACCTAACAACTTTAATTTAGTTTAATTCTGTTTGCAGGGTTTTTTTCACTAAAAGTTAATATATAAATATCTCTTTTTTTTCCATTTTATAATATTAATCTTGCCTGTTCACTTGCACATTTCCTGTTAAAAAACAAACACAATATTTATTATGATCAAGTATTAATAAATTAAAATAGTTTTTTTTTTAATTCCCCAATTTACTGATTTTATTATTGTTACTATCATTAAATTATTTACTTGTAACAATTACACACTAATAAATAATAATACAGCATTTTAAGCTTGCAGCACATTTCTTGGCTGCTGTCCGCTTGTATCTGGGGGTTTTTCTGGAGATTTACTGTGTGCAATGGGAAGGGGATTTCCTACTGTTCTTCATGACCACTTGGCTAAAGAATAGAGGCTGACCTTGTGTGTCTGTATCTGCTCTCCACAGCTCCCCTGGGTACCCGATACAGTCCTCACCAGCTTATTAAACACATTAAATCTCAATGTCATAAGGCAAGATTATACGTGTTCAAGCCGAACACCTACCCATAATCCTCCTCTTGACTCCGTCGAGCACTTCAGTTCAAGATGGAGGCAATTCCACTTCCATACAGCTGCTGTTACATAAAACCATCTGCGCAGAAACAGATGAACGCGTCTGAGTTATAGATGAGATGTCAGGGTGTTTTGTAACACAAGGAGTGTGAAAGTGTGAAATATTGTGAAAAAAAACATCAAAGGTCTTTCTTCAAGATGTATAACGCAGCATGAATCATGTCATAAAGGAACACTTTACAATAAGGTTCATTAGTTAATGTTAATAAATGCATTTACTAACATGAACAAACAATGAACAATACATTTACTACAGTATTCGTTCATGTTAGTTAACGTTAGTTAGTGAAAATACAGTTCATGTTAACTCACGGTGCATTAACTAATGTTAACAAGCATGGACTTGGATGTTAATAATGCATCGGTAAATGTTCAATTACGATTAATAAATGCTGTACAAGCGTTGTTTATGATTAGTTCATGTTAGTAAATGCATTAACTAATGAACCTTATTGTAAAGTGTTACCAGTAACCCTTTACTACTCAAAACATATAATATACTGGAGATCAAAATTAGAAAACATCAATGAAAATGTTATTATTATTATTGTTATTATTATTATTATTATTATTGTTGTTATTATTATTATTATTAATATTGTTATTATTATTATTAATAATAATAATAATATTATTATTATTGTTATTATTATTATTATTATTATTAATAATAATAATAATAATAATAATATTATTATTATTATTATTATTATTATTATTATTATTGTTATTATTATTATTATCATCATTATAAATAACATATTCTTCATCTATCAAAATGTACATTTTAGTAGTGGTTATACTATGCTAGTAGCATGTTATTTTATAAGTGTTATTATTATTTTTATTTTACAAATTAAGCAAGGCTCTTTAAGAATTGAATTGAATCGTTTATATTTTATTGTAGTCTTTTTTTATAGTTCCTATTGTTCTGCTTTGCTAGCCTTGTATGCCTGTTAGTGCTTTGGGTTTGAGAAAAGCGCACTATAAATAAAATGTATTATTATTATTATTATTAAGAAAGAAATTTATTATTTAAAAATATTTACAATTTTGGGCTAAGAATAATCAACATTGACTCATTCTGAAAATGTAGCCCTATATACTTTTCTGGAACATATGGCTGCATTTCGTCTTTAAAATGAACGCTACAGGGTAGTATGATACTTTTCCTTTTCGCACTTACCAGTTGACTGCTTACCTCCATACGGATGGCTTTTACACTATTACCTGTTTGTTCAGTGGCTCACCGCAAAGGACGGGATTTGAAACTGGCGAAGAACGGTTACAGAAAGCCCGCAAGACAAAAACAAAAGCCAAAAAATAAAATAAACTAGTAATTAGCAGGGTGAGAATGTGGTAAAATATGAAATTGTGGTAAAAATTAGGCTGCTGTAAGTGGGTTGAGGGGTCAATCGGTGCTTTTGAAAACACTGTTGGTTGGGTTTAGGGAAGGGGGTGGGTGGGCCAATCGATCGGTTGGTCAGTCAGTCAGTCAGTCAGTCGACAGCGGCCTCTGGGGGATTTATGCGAGAAGAGCAGGCACCAATGGCACTCGCCAGAGAACTTTGAGATCTCAAAAAGCACACACAGTGGCCTCTGGCGGATTCGCAAAAAAAGAACCTGCTGGGATATATTTGGCGCTCTCCAGAAATGTGTATGGGGGTATGTAATCAGAATGAGCCTGGTGTGGAATGTATAATATTTTGTAGGACACACAAGCTGCTTCTAAAATCACATACTGCTTTTGTAATTAACACTTCGCAAACCCCACTCACACCTTTCGCTGTCCAACATAAAGTTCTGCATACAAGGCAAATATTCCTTCGTAAATGACCACACACGAAAAACAACAAAAAAGTTAGGTTGCAATTTAAATAATAAACCTAACGAGAATCATTCATTCATTCATTTTCTTTTTGGCTTTGTCCCTTTATTAATCTGGGGTCGCCACAACGGAATGAACCGGCAACTTATCCAGCACATGTTTTACGCAGCGGATGCCCTTCCAGCCGCAACCAGGGCCGGAGCAAGCAGAACTGCCGCTCTAGGCAAAGTACGATTACGCCGCCCTCAACCCAAAAGTGAAAACGAAAGTGACCGGTTATCAAAGTGAAGAATGGTGGGGATGGGTGGGTACAGTGTTGCCACATTGGGCAGTTTTCTGCTTAGCGTGATTCTGGTTATCGTCACAAATCTGGGAAATTTTCTTACCCCTTGGTTTCGCATGTGGTCCTGAAAAAAGTCAGTTTCAAGGGTTATTTAGCCTTTCCCCTTAGCCCTACGCCTCCAAGCTAAAGAGAATTGGGACACCCCTACCCCTTCATGTGAACGTGCAAAACAAGGGGAAGGGGGTAAGGGCTAAAGGGTAGAATTTGGATTGGGCCCCAATGAAATACGCTGTGTTTGAAATATAATTGGGTAAACTGCTAGTGGGCTGGTTATAGAGAACAAATCAAAGACAGACATTTCAACAAGGAACGCACATATTCAAAGGAGAATAGCTGAATTTAGCATTGTTTTTAGATTCACTAAGCATCCTTCTTAAATATCTGCATACATATTATGGCATTTTGTGCAAAAGAAGAGTCAAAAATGTACACACAGCACATTTAAAGAAAAGTTTCACGCAGCTTTCATACAATCACTTACAGCACAGGTGTCAAATCTAGTTCCTGGAGGGCCGCAGCTCTGCACAGTTTAGCTTTAACCCTAATTAAACACACCTGATCAAACTAATTAAGTTCTTCAGGCGTGTTTGAACCTACAGGTAAGTGTGTTGAAGTAGGGTTGGAACTTAACTGTGCAGAGGTGTGGCCCTCTAGGAACTGGATTTTACACCTGTGACTTACAGAATACGTACGTTAAATTTTCACTCTCCTACCCAAAGAGAAAACACACTCAATACAGAGATTCATCACACTCAGTAAACACTTTCCTACTGTCCTCATGCTGCCCTCAGCTGTGGTCAGCAATATTTGCCCAGGAGTTCTCATCTGATGTAAACAGAGTCTGGTACACATGGACACAGTCTTAGTCTAAAGAGCAATGCAAACTTCCTCTACGGGAGCCACGCTTTCATGGTCACTAATCTTTTGCGTCATATTAAATATTCAGCTCCGAAGTCGTCAGGCAAACACACACACTCGCACACGATATATTATAGAGAGCTCTTTCACTGACTTCTGTTGTTCGTAAGCTAATAAGCTAAGCTAGTGCTTATTTCAGTTCCCTAATCCTCCACCAAACCATTCTGCATACTTACATTTTTCATAAAAAGTAAGAAATAGTTGACAGTACACTTTTCCAGTTGATTGCAAAACGATGGTGTATAAAAAGCTGTCTAAAGTGTTATATAAATATGCAAATTAAGCATTATTCGATTATATGTGCTAATTTACAAACATTTTCAGCATCTAAAATCAAATCCTTGATGATGATGATGATGATGATGATCATATCAGTTTCAAAATTCTGGTTTTCATTTTTTTTACATATTAGATTCAAAGGTCTTCACTAAGGGGACCTGGGGTATCTCTTTTTATCATTCCATAATTCAGAAAATAGGACAGAATATTTATTAATTTAGATTGATTCATTGATTTATTTATTGATTATAGAATAATATGTTGTATGTAATTAGGCTGAATAAAATGCTGGGTTGTCATAATCCAACAACAGGGTCAAATATGGACAAGCCAAACAGTTGCCTACGTCCTTTTTTATGTACTTAAAACCATTCAGATAACAGATATGTGAATTATAGTGTATGCAAGTGTTGCTGAAGTAGAGATTTTATGGCTTAAATATGCAAATTAAGCATAATTAAATGAAATATGCGCTAATTTTCAAACATTTCTAGCACAAAAATCTGATCATTGCATGTGTATATTTATGATTCCTGCCCTGCTCTACAGTTTTACCAGTTAAAAGCTTCAGAAATATTCATTCATTTATTATCCTTCAGCTTAGTCCCTTTATTCATAAATAAATAAAAATTAAACACATAAACAAAAAATAAACAAACACATAAATAAACACATAAATAATAAAATAAATAATAAAAAATAATATTGAACATAAATAAACACATAAATGAACATATATAAATAAACACAAAATAAATAAATACATAAATAAATAAATAAATAAACAAACAAATAAACACATACATAAATAAACACATAAACAAAATAAATAAATAAATAATAAACATAAATAAGCACATAAATGAACACTAAAAATAAATAAATAAATAAACAACCACAAATAAACACATAAATAAATAAACATGCAAACAAATTCAATAAACACATAAAAATAATAAATCAATAAATAAATAAACTCATAAATAAATAATAAATAAATAAACATAAATAAATAAATAAAAAATAAATAAATAAACATAAAAAAATAAAATAAAATAAATAAATAAATAAAAATAAATAAATAAATAAATAAATAAATAAATAAATAAATAAATAAATAAATAAATAAATAAATAAGAATTCTGAACCCACATTTATAAATTGAATATATTTATATCCAAAACGATTATATTTCCTAAAAGAAAGGAGAGAAGAAAGAAAAAAACAGACCCTAATCTTCTTGGCTTCAACCGTCAAAGGTCAGAGATCACATTTAACAGTGCACTTCCCCTCTGAGTTAAAACACAGGGACATTCCACGCTGAACTCAGAGGTGAACCACTGCTCTTCAAAGAACAAATGAGTGTTTCTGACTGCTTTACACCGCCACTGCTCCGACATGACCTTGCTTTGGTTATTTACGAGCCGGAGTGCAGCTGTCATCATTAATTAGCTCTTTTCATTAGCGAGACGATGGATACATACACTTTCCTCTCACCTCGGCTTTTATTCTCCATCCCCCGGCGGCCTAATGAGAGCTAGACATCAGAGAGACTGCATTTATATACAGCTGAAGTCAAAACTATTAGCCCTGCTGTGATTCTTTTCCAATATTTCCAAAATGATGTTTAACAGAGCAAGGAATTTTTTACAGTATGTCTGATAATATTTTTTCTTCTGGAGAAAGTCTTATTTGTTTTATTTTGGCTAGAATAAAAGCAGTTATCAATTTTTTAAAAACCATTTTAAGGTCAATATATTTAGCCCTCTTAAGTGCGATTTGCTTTCAGTTGTCAACAGCAGTGGTCCTCAACCACCGAGCTGGTACCGGGCCTCATAAGAAATCAATAATTATTCATTCATTCATTTTCTTTTCGGCTTAGTCCCACTATTAATCTGGGGTAGCCACAGCGGAATAAACCGCCAACTTATCCACCATATGTTTTACGCAGCGGATGCCCTTCTAGCTGCAACCCATCACTGGAAAACATACATTCTCATTCACACATACACACGCTATGGTAATTTAGCTTACCCAATTCACCAATAGCACATGTTTTTTGACATGTGGGGGAAACCGGAGACCCCAAGGAAACCCTTCACCCTTCACTCTTGTGTATTACTTCGCCCACATACAGCAACAACCAGAGGACACTCTACAGTTTGACAAATATTGCAGCTGTTGGACAACATAATGCACTTTTGAGGCTTTTTTTAGTTGTTTAGATCGCAACTATGCAGTTTATTTATGAGGATAGTGCTTATTTTAAAATACTTATAACTTCTGAGACAGTGCATGTGCAGCCATTAGCCTGTCTTTGAGCGAAGACAATTGATAATGTTCATCCACAAGATGGCGACAGAGACAGCATAATAAGCCTTGAGAGAAAACTGCGTAATTTCAAACTACAGCTGATGACTTTCTAAATTGATCTCTCTCTTTTTTGTAGTGCTGCATTTATACCATATTAATATTGTGATCTCCCGATTGCAACTGAGAAATACTGAAACAAATCTCTGTGGACTGAAGGCATCTTATGCCGTTCAGCCTTATAAACATAAGATGTCAGCAAAATCACCTGTTTTGTCATCACTTTAGACATTATGCTAGAGAATCATTCAAACACTAGCTCTAAAGTGATGTAGGAGGATTAATAACGGCTTCTGCTGTTCTGACGTCAACTGCAGATGTGAATGAATAACGGAAGAAAGTAGTTCCTCTTACAAAAGGGTTTTGAGACTCCAAGTTTGATTTTATTTTTTATACACACGCCATCGAAAAGCCACATTGCATTGCTACTCACGTGATATTTCTCATATATATATATATATATATATATATATATATATACACACAGGGTGGGCCATTTATATGGACACACCTTAATAAACGTATTGGGAGTTTCACGCTTGGTTTTAACGTAACTTTATTCTTTCATGAGATATTTACAAGCCCCCTCACATATACTAATGTGCCACAAACAGGTTGTTAATATCACCAACCATTCCCATTTTATTAAGGTGTATCCATATAAATGGCCCACCCTGTAAATATATAGTCAGAATTATTAGCCCCCCTGAATTATTACCCCCTCCTGTTTATTTTTTCCCCAATTTCTGTTTAACGGAGAGAAGATTTTCTCAACACATTTCTAAACATAATAGTTTTAATAACTAATTTCTAATAGCTGATTTATTTTATCTTTACCATGATGACAATAAATAATATTTGACTAGATATTTTTCAAGACACTTCTATACAGCTTAAAGTGACATTTAAAGGCTTAACTAGGTTAATTAGGTTAACTAGGCAGGTTAGGGTAGTTAGGAAAGTTATTGTATAACAATGGTTTGTTTTGTAGACTATCGAAAAAAATTAGCTCAAAAATTTTGACCTTAAAATGGCTTTTAAAATTTAAAAACTGCTTTTATTCCAGCCAAAATTGAACAAATAAGACTTTCTCCAGTAGAAAAAAATATTATCAGACATACTGTGAAAATTTCTTTGCTCTGATAAACATCATTTGGGAGGCTAATTATTCTGACTTCAACTCTCTCTATCCATATATATATATATATATATATATATATATATATATATATATATATATATATATATATATATATATATATATATATATATATATATATATATAATTAATATATAAATAATTTTATATTTTGAGGGGGGCATGCCCATGTAGAGCTTTATGTCTAGCAACACCTTAGCCATTATTAATTTAGCTTACCCAATTCACCTATACCACATGTTTTTGGACTTGTTGGGAAAACCAGAGCACCCGGAGGAAACCCACACAAACACAGGGAGAACATGCAAACTCCACACAGAATGGCCAACTGACACATCCGAGTCTTGAACCAGCAACATTCTTGCTGTGAGGCAAACATGCTGCACTGCGCCACCATGCAGCCAATCATTATACAATGACATGTCTAATTACCCTAACTTTAGCCTAATTAACCTAGTTAAGCCTTTAAATGTCACTTAAAGCTGTATAGAAGTGTCTTGAAAAATATCTAGTTAAATATTATTTACTGTCATCATGGCAAAGATAAAATAAATCAGTTATTAGAAATGAGTTATTAAAACTATTATGTTAAAAAAAGTGTTCCTTTAAACAGAAATTGGAAAAAAAAATATCCAGGAGGCCTAATAAATCAGACTTGGACTGTACATCAGTAATGTCTGAGGCGCTTCCAGATGATGTCATCACAAGAAGAGAGAATGTTTTTAAAAGGGCACAGCAGCACTCCAGAGACATCAAGCCTATTTGGGCAAAGATTTCATTTCTTTTTTTTTACGGTGTGTATTTGTGTGTGTGTTGTGGCGATGGCCTTTCTCAGGCCCGTGTCATTTATGGGTCGTTAGTTGAGACCCAATGCTCCATTAACTGAAGCACGGCATTATGGGTAAAGTACAAGCGCTCATATATTTCTGGCTGCTGTTTTTTATGGCATACATTTCCCAATGGTGTGCAATAACTCAAACACACACACACACACACACACACACACACACACACACACACACACACACACACGAACACGAACACACACACACACACACACACACACACACACACACACACACACACACACACACACACACACACACACACACACACACACACACACACACACACACACACACACACACACACAATATCTCACTTATTATTTACACCTCTGTTTTATTGGGCCAATTTTGACACCAGTGCTTATGATGGATGGTTGTGTTTTCTTCCTTTTTTGGGGGGCTGTAGTAAATTGGGCCATGCAGCAAAACACACACACACGCAATCAAACACACACAAACAGACACAAACATACAAAACGACAAAGTAACACACACAAAAAAGACCCACATGTGCGCACACACACACACACACTCTCACAATCAGACTAACACACAGACACAAACACACACACATGAACTTACACACAAAGAGACACACATGCAAGCAAACAGACACACACGTGCACAAACATATAGACACAGAGACATACATGCAAACAGACACACACGTGTGCGCACACACACATACACACACACACATACACACACACAAACACAAAGAAATACATACACAGGCATACATACACAGGAAGAAACACACATGCAAACAGACACACATGTGCACTTACACACACACACACACACTATTGTTTCAAATGGAATAAAATCATTTCTCTCTCTCACACACGCGCACGCACACATGCACGCACGCACACACACACACAAATGAGTACAGACACACACAAACAGAAACACACACACACACACACACACACACACACATACACTCACCATAGTTCCAAATGGAATAAAATGATCTCTCTCTCTCTCTCTCTCTCTCTCTCTCTCTCACACACACACACACACATACACACATGTTCATGCACACACTCATCATAGTTCTAACTGGAATTAAAAAAATAATAAAAATCACACACACAACACATATACACACACACGCACTGTAGTTCCAAAAGTAATAAAAAAAATCACACACATACACACACACACACACACACACACATGCACACGCACTCACTATAGTTCCAAATGGAATAAATTCATCTCTCTCTCTCACATGCACACACACACACACAAACACAAATGAGCACAGACACACAATCACACCTACACACACACACATACAAACAGCCGCACACGCATGTACACACACACAAAGCTCTTTACATCCACCTGTTTCCATGCACAGGAAGAGGAAGTGAGTGTGAGGGTGTGCTGGTGTTAGTGTGTGACTGATAAGATGGAGGTGTTCAGATAAGCCGAACCGCACTTAAGAAGAGCATTCATCATCACCCGAAACCTGAAAGCTCACAGCTCCGGCGGAACAGCAGACAACCAATCCAGTAATAGCCTGACTCTTTTAATTGGCTTGACCTGCGTGACACTGTGTGTGTGTGTGCTCTTATTGGGCTTTTCATTGCATATTTTGTGAGTCTGAAGATTTATTCAGACTAAATATACCATGTTTACCACCTGTTAAAGTAAAGAGAAATCATGAATATTTATAGAAAAATGAATATAAAAAGATTCAATTCATCTTTATTTCTATACAGTGTAGATTGTCAAAAGCGGCTTAACATGGAAGTTCTAGTGAATTTAAACTCTGTCAGGGGAAGTTCAGTTTAGTTCAGTTCAGTGTGGTTTAATTTTCACTGCTGAAAGTCCAAACACTGAAGAGCAAATCCATCGATGCGCAGCACCACATGTCCCAAACCAAGTAAGCCAGTGGAGACAGCAACGAGGAACAAACTTCACCGATTGACGAAAGTGAAGGAAAAAAAACTTGAGAGAAACTAGGCTCAGTTGAGAAATCACGACCATTTCTCCTCTGGTCAACCTTCTTGTGCAGAGCTGCAGTCTAGGCGCTGGATGCTGGAGAACGCTGGATGTCCATCGTGGAGAAGCTGCAGGAGTGAGTAGGTCACTGGCGGGTGTTCAGGCTGGCTCACAGCATCAATGCGGAGACTATGTGTCACTGGGGTCTTTCAGGAATCAGACTCAGGCTCTGCACTGATCCATGACCACCACAGCATCTGCTCAGGATACAGCCTGGTCCAGGATTATGGAGACCTCTAGAAGTCCTCTATGTTTATAAGATATATCTATAATATATCTTAAATGATAATCGTTATTTATTAGGCATAAGAAACTGGATTACAAATTTAATTTGAGATTTCATACCTATGGCAGCATGGTGGCTCAGTGGTTAGCACTGTTGCCTCACAGCAAGAAGGTCGCTGATTCGAGTCTCAGCTGGGTCTGTGTGGAGTTTGCATGTTCTCCCTGTGTTGGTGTGGGCTTCTTACGGGTGCTCTGGTTTCAAAGAGTCCAAAGACATGTGGTATAGGTGAACTGGTTAAACAAAATTGTTCATAATGTATGTGTGTGTGTGTGTGTGTGTGAGAATGAGTGTGTATGGGTGTTTTCCAATACTGGGTTGCAGCTGGAAGGGTATCTGTTGCGTAAAACATTTGCTGGAAGAGTTGGGGGTTCATTCAACTTTGGCGACCCCTGAAATAGAGACTAAACTGAAGGAAAATGAATATTATATTATATTATATTATATTATTTTATTTTATATTAGTAATGAATAAAATGTATATTTTAATTAAACTACAAAATTTATCAAACAAAATGTGTTTTTTATTAGAATATACAAAAGGTACACAACTTGAGATAATACAAATACAAAGCAAAATAAAACAATAACAAAAATACCAAAAACAACAACAATACAATCAAGTACTGGCAGGTGCGTGTGTGTGTGTGTGTGTGTGTGCGCGTGTGTGTGTGTGTGTGTGTGTGTGTGTGTGTGTGTGTGCATGTAAAGGTAACTTGGTAAACAGGTCAGAGTACATACAAAAGGAACAATAACAGTCACTAAATGAAGCAAGTAACATAGATATCATTTATTCATTCATTCATTTTCTTTTCGGCTTAGTCCCTTTATTATTCAAGGGTCGCCACAGTGGAATGAACCGGCAACTTATCCAGCACATACAGTATATATATATATATATATATATATATATATATATATATATATATATATATATATATATATATATATATATATATACATATACATATATATATATACATATATACATACATATATACATATATATATACATATATATATATATATATATATATATATATATATATATATATATATATATATATATATACACATATATATATATATACATATATATATATATATATACATATATATATACATATATATATATATATATGTATATATATATATATATATATATATATAAAATATAGAAATAATAAAATAATAAAATAATGTAACATAGCAAAAATGTATAAACAATTAAACAAATAAATTACAAAAATAATCGAAAGCAGTGTGTGTCCTGACACATCTATACATACAATAGTGTTAATACCACAATTATAAAGTCAAACACTGACTTGCAGAGAAACAAAATATGAACATAATCTAGTATATTTGTTTTATGATACACATAGAGATTTCTCCGACATTACCACAATCAAATCTAATTAGTCCGTCCTCTCCAGAGTGTCTCATGTTCAATCTAATAAATCTAATCAGGCATCTCTGAATATCATTACAAAGTTAAAAAAGCTCAAAGCTGCTGAGAGCACAATTTAATCTGCCATATAAGTGTTTTTTTTATTTCTGTATTATTATTCTGAATTGCATAAAATCTGAATTACTGCAATGCTTACTAAGCTTCTTAAAATGTGCTGCTTGGTTCTAAAAACCATGTAAACATCATACACATTCAAAGACCTCCAGCGATTTTAAACATTTAAAGAGTTAAAAAGGTGTTTAATTAAATATATACAGTTGGAGTCAGATTTATTAGCCCCCCTGTTTATTTTTCCCAAATTTCTGTTTAACGGAGAGATTTTTTCAACACATTTCTAAACATAATAGTTTTAAACATAGCTGCAAGCAGCCATTAAGGGGACAAGCACTTTACAGCCAGAATGAGCAAAGCAGTCCAGAGCCAGAATGAGCAAAGCAGTCCAGAGGCCAAAACGGTGGCAGAGTTACAAATTTGTCGATATATTTAAGCATTGCAGAGAGACAGCCTCAGATGCAGTTTGACATTATACCAGCACATTTGTCGATGCTGTTTCGCCTGTTGTAATGAATTTCACAACACTTAGTCATTATGGTCTGATGATGATCCGAGTTAAATTTGGTTATTTTTCGGTTTACTGTCTAGCAGGAGTTTGCAAAATAATTTTTTTTTAAACAAAATCAATATGGCAAACAGGAAATTTAGCCAAATATGGCTTATTTGGTATCAGTGTTCTCGGCATGACCCAAGGAATAAGTTGAGATAATTTTTTTATGACAATAAACATATGCAGACTTAAGTTATTAGCAAATTTATGAATAATTATTTATGATTAGTGAACGGTTTATAACTGGTGACCACTAGGTGGCACTGTTACCAGATTTATGTGTTGGGGTCATTGTGAGTAGCCAATGACAGACCTAAAGATTAGTGTCGATATGTTTAAGTATTGCAGAGTCGCAGCCACAGATGCACATTGACATCGTGCTAACAAATTTATAGATGCCGTAAATGACAACCGCTTCATTAATCGATATGAATTACATGAATTTTGTTCAGCATGGTCTGAAAATTATTGAGTTAAATTTGGTGAAAATTGAATCAACGGTCGAGGAGGAGTTCTCAAAAAATTTTTTGAACAAAATCAATATGGCGGACAGGAAGTTTGCCGTTATATGGCATGTTTGATATGTATGTTCTCGGCATGACCCAAGGAATAATTCAATGTCTATTTTACCACATTAAACCTATGCAATCCACATTTTTTAGCCATTTTGGAAGATTCATTATTGATGGTTAATTAAGGGTTTATGACGCACGACCACTAGGTGGCGCTGTTGCCAAATTTATGTGTGGTGATTATTGTGAGGTGCCAATGACACACCTAAAGTTTAGTGTCAATATGTATAAACATTGGCAGAATTTCAGACGATCTTTGACATCATGCTAACACATTTGTCGGTGGCATAAACAAAAACCGCGTCGCATATCAACATGAATTCCATAACTTTTGTCAGCATGGTCTGAAGAACATCGGAGTCAAATTTGGTGAAAATCGGAAAAACGGTCTAGGAGTAGTAAGAAAAAATAGGTTTTCAACCAAAAACAAAATGGCGGACAGGAAGTTGAGTTCATTTTGGCATATTTGGTATCAATGGTCTTGGCATGATCCAGGGAATATAACAAGACACATGTCATGTCAATAAGGAATGTTTAGAAAAAGTTATTAGCATTTTTCAAAAATTGCTTATAACTTTTGGCCACAAGGTAAAGCTCCAGAAATTTTTGAGTACCTTCAGGGCATGGTGTCGAAGATGCATACCATGTTTTGTAATGATACGTTAATAAGTTTGTGAAATATAGCATTTTTTGACAAAAATCTAAATGGCTGACCTGGGAAAATAGGACATTATTCAACTCGGCATGCTCTGTCGGGTGTGAAGAAACCAGTTTCATGAGCTTTAAACGAAGAGCTAAGAAGATATAAGCAACAAAATCTATTTTTAGTATCTCCAGACTACAAGGGGGCAGTGCTCCAAAACGCTGCAGATAACCTCAGACCATGGTTGTCATAACACACACCAAGTTTTGTGTGAATACGTTAATGCATTATGGAGATATCGCTTCAAGTAAATTTTTGCAAGCTCTACGTTAGATTTGTTGGCAATTTAAACGAAAACAGTTGCTCAAATCAACTTGAATTCCATAACTTTTAGTCAGCATGGTCTGTAGATCATGTGATTTAATTTTGGCAAAAATCGGATAATTGTCCTGGGACAAGGTTTTGCAAAAATTTAAAATATCGAAAACATTTTTATGACAGAAAATTATGTCATTTGGTGCAATTGAATCGGCTTGAGCCAAGGATTTAGAGGAAAAATTATTTTGACAGTAGCCCATTCGGTTCAAAAGTTATAATAATAAACATAAGTGAAACTTTGGACGAGTGGTGGCGCTAGATAGTTTGAGTTAGAGACTTCAGGGTTGCTGTGGCTCATGTTGACACGGCCCTCTATCAAAGTGCCAAATCATACAACTTTCCCGCATAGGGTTATATGGGCTGCCATTCAAATCCGGCTGAAGAATCGGAAGAAGAAGAATAAAAGGAACGCGAACGGAAGCTGCTTGGCCCCTAATAACTCATCTCTAATAACTGATTTATTAGATTTTTGTCATGATGACAGTAAATATTTTACTAGATATTTTTCAAGACACTTCTTTACAGCTTAAAGTGACATTTAAAGGCTTAACTAGGTTAATTAGGGTAACTAGGCAGGTTAGGGTAATTAGGCAAGTTATTGTCTAACGATGGTTGGTTTTATAGGCTATCGAAAAAAATAGCTTAAAGGGGCTAATAATACTGACCTTAAAATGGATTAAAAAAATTAAAAACTGCTTTTATTCTAGCCGAAATAAAACAAATAAGACTTTCTCCAGAAGAAAAAAATATTATCAGACATACTGTGAAAATGTCCTTGCTCTGTTAAACATCATTTGGGAAATATTTAAAAAATAATAAATAAATAAATAAATTAAAAAAATAAATTTCTGACTTCAACTGTATATACGGCGGGGAAAATAAGTATCAAGTCACCATTTTTCTCAGAAAACATATTTCTAAAGCTGCTGTTGACTTGAATTTTTCACCAGATGTTGATAACAACTAAATAAATTTATATACTGTATGCAAAGAAAACAAATCAAATTCGTTTACAAATGAAGTTATGTGTAATAAAATAAGATAACGCAGGGAAAAATTATTGAACACATGAAGAAAGGAAGGTGTAGAAAGGCAGTGAAAGCCCAGACAGTAGCTGATATCTCTCTGTAGTTCTTCAGCAACCCTCTGCCATTCATCATTGTAAATGAATATCAACTGCTTCAGTCAAACACCTACAATATCAGGATTATGAAGATAAAACCAGAGTGGACATTTTAGCAAGACAATGAACCAAAACACAGCCAAGGAAACTCTCAAATGCTTTCAGAGAGAGAAAATCAAGCTGTAGAATGGCCCAGCCAATTCCCTCTAATAGAAGAAAATAAAGAAAATACAATAAAGAAAATACAAAATAAAGATCAAATTTGAAAGAACGAGACTCACAGAACCATCAAGATCCTTACACTCTGTTGACGTCTGTGAAAAACACACACCTGAGCAAAGCATGTGTCTTCATTCTCCATATAAGAGGCGTCTTTACGCTGCCATCACCAAAACAACCTTTTATATAAAGTATTAAACACGTTTCAGTAGTTCAGTACTTTCTGTTCAATACTTATTTTCCCTGCTGTACATATATAAATCTCATCCATATTGGAGTGTAAGATGAGATAAAGGACCTTACCAGAGAAAAAAAAAATAAGATGTGTCAGGCAGGTCTGAACAAGATAAAGCAAAGCTGATTCTCCCCTCCTCATTACAGGAATAATAAATAACACTGCTGAAAACCACAGCCCTCGCGGACCCAGTTGATAGACGTGGAAGAATGAATAATACAAAGTTAGAAAACACTGTGGTTTAAGTAACAATTCACTCCATTTAATACTGGTTTATTACCTGCCTATTGTTAAGATATGAACTGTTTATAAGCACTTATAGCTGGTCAAAGTGATTCACCCTCCTGTTATTTTTTTATTTATTTTTCATATGTTTCCCAAATGATGTTTAACAGAGCAGAAAATATTTTCACAGTAATATAATATTTATGTCGGGAAAAAATTCTTATTTGCTTTATTTTGGCTAGAATAAAAGCAGTTTTTAAGTTTTTTAGCAACATTTTTTTCATTGTCTACAAACCATGGTTATATAATGACTTGCCTAATTACCCTATCTTTAACCTAATTAACCTAGTTAAGCTTTTAAATTGCCCTTTAAGCTGAATACTAGTATCTTATAATCTAGTAAAATATTATGTACCGTCATCATGGCAAAGATAAAATAAATCAGTGATTAGAAATGAGTTATTAAAACTATTATGTTCAGAAATGTGTTGAAAAAAATCTTCTTTTCATTAATCAGAAATTGGGGAAATAAATATACAGAGGGGCTAATAATTCTGACTTCAGCTGTATAAAGCAAACCTTTTAGACCCGAGGGCCACATCAAGTTTTGCAAACCAAGTGAAGGGCCACATGTTAAATCCTTCAAAAAGTAACTTTTATTTATATTGGCAGTATGCATGAAACATGTAATATCAGACAGAAACATGTCACATTAACACAAAACTGATTTTTTTAATAGTTATTGAGTCAAATTTACAAGTCAAATGAATTTGCACTGCTATTTATATTTATCATCACTTATCAATCATCATAAAACAATAAAATAATCTCTTATAAAATATAATAATAATAATTTTTAAAAGATGAAAAAGTGCATCATTCGGGTATTTAAAGTGTACTTAGTCTTTTCAGAATGTTTGGAATAATCAGTGTGAATGCACTACTTATACTATTTACATTTACACTACTACAAAAAGCCAAAGAATAGTGTGTAAATATTTGATTTGGGATGCACCTTTAGTTAATTGTACATTAAAGAGGTCCTACTATGCTTCTCTTAACAAGATGTAAAATCAGTCTCTGATGTCCATAGAGTTGTGTATGTGAAGTTTCAGCTCAAAAAACCCCACAGATAATCTTAGATTTGGATCCAAATTGCGCCATTTTGGTGACTGTTGCTTTAAGTTTAAATGAGATTGTGCTTCCAGACAGATTTCTGAGCTACAAAAGGCTATGCCTCAGTGAGATCGGCACTAATGAGCGGGGCTTTCTCCCCCCTGTGACACATTTCTGCAGACTTTTTATCAAGCATGATTGTAAAAAATCAAAATAGGCTCAGTCTGAAAACATAGCCCTATAAACATTTCTGGAGATCGCAAATTATGTAGCCAGAGGTACGTATGGCTGCATTTCATCTTTAGAACGAACATTACGGGGCAGTATGACGCCGTTCCTTTTCATGCTTATCAGCTGATCGCTTACCTCCGTGCGGATGGCTTTTCTGCTGTTACCAGTTTGCCCAGTGGCTCGCCGCGTACGTCGGTGGACTTTTAATGTGAAGTGGAGTTGACCGCGACGACAAGGTCCAACGGAGAACGCTTCCAGAAAGCAGGTAAGACAAAACCAAAAGCCAAAAAATAAAATAAACAGGGTGAGGGGCGTCACAGTAGGTAGTGCTGTCGCCTTACAGCAAGAAGGTCGCTGGTTCGAGCCTCGGCTGGGTCAGTTGGGGTTTCTGTGTGGAGTTTATATGTTCTCCCTGCGTTCTCGTGGGTTTCCCCACAGTCCAAAGACATGCAATAGGTGAATTGGGTAAGCTAAATTGTCCGTAGTGTATGAGTGTGACTGAGTGTGTATGGATGTTTCCCAGAGATGGGTTGCGGCTGAAAGGGCATCCGCTGCGTAAAAACGTGCTGGATAAGTTGGTGGTTCATTCCGCTGTGGCTACCCCAGATTAATAAAGGGACTAAGCCGAAAAGAAAAGGAATGACTGATGAATGAATAACAGGGTGAGAATGTGGTAAAATATTAAAACGTGGTAAAAATCAGGCAGCCGCGAGGGTTTTCTTTTTCTGGATTGCTTTTGTCGGTTGGTTTTTAGGGAAGTTGGTGGGCGCTGGTCAATCGGTGATTTTAAAAACAATATCACTTAGGTTTCGGGAAGGAGGAGGTTGAATCAGTCAGTCGGTCAACAGTGGCCTCTGGTGGATTTACGCGAGAACAACAGGTGCGAATAGCACTCGCGAGAGAAATTTAAGATCTTAAAAGCATATACAGTGGCCATATTCGCGAAAACAAAAACTGCAAAAAACTCCTGGGACATATTTGGTGCTCTCCAGAAATATCAACGCAATCTCACAGCAATTCGTAACTTTTTGCTTTAGTGGCTAATTCGTTTGAATTCGTATGATCTAATTCGTACAATTTAGTATGATTTGCTCATCCCCCAATGATGGTTGGGTTTAGGGGTGGGGTTATGTGCCACGCCTCCTTTTTAAAATCGTACAATTTCGTACAACTGAACTCGTACGAATTCGTACGAATTAGCCACTAAACTGACAAAACGTAAAATACTTACGTTTTCTTGTGATATCAGGCTGGAAATATATATAGGGCTACGTTTTCAGAATGAGCCTGGATTGAAAAAAGAGCATGTGTTAATTATTACCATTAGAAGCTGGTTTTATTCACACACAGTTGCCACACAACTTTTGTTTAAACCCTTCATAAAAGTGATTTTTGCATTATAGGTCCCCTTTAAAATAAACTATGACCAAACGCTCCTATAACAGATGTATTGAGACAAACAGCGTAAACACACGGCTCTCAAAATCCATTTTTTAGTGCGAGCCTGAAAGCCGCGGGGGACCTTCCCCTTGTTGAAATGTCATGGTTTCTGCGTGCAGGAGGCAGCAGTCGGGATTTGCAAATAGATTCTCTTTGAGGCGTATTTCTAGTGAATATGTATGCGCTTTCTCTCCGCCGTTCACTGATGCGCTCTCCTCATTCAGCTCACTGTGCCATAGAAACACTCAAATCAGATGAGCAGGCCGTGTGTTTGAGGCCACGCTACTGAGCGCTAGTAACATCTCTTGTGATTTTATGCGGAAAGCAGAAATAAATGAGAAGAAATGCTGATTTGTGTGCCTGAATGTGATGAACCAAATATTATTCTATCTTTTTTTATTCTACTTATGATCAAATTAGTAACTGAAACATGTCCGTTTTTAAAAATAATTTCAACACATACAGTTGAAGTCCTGAATTTCTGAATTATTAGCCCTCCTGCATATTAAAAGTTAAAAACTGCTTTTATTCTAGCTGAAATAAAACAAATAAGAGTTTTCACATAGTTACTGCAGTTTCCAGACTCTCAAGTAAGAATTTTCCGCAGAAGTCAAACAGGTAAAAATCATAGCTTCAGGGCCAAGAGGGGTCAGACTTAGGTTTATGCTCTTAAGCTGTAACACAGCTGTGAGGTCAAAAGTCAAATGTTAAGCCTGAAGTCAGTCAGTCTATCTATCTATCTATCTATCTATCTATCTATCTATCTATCTATCTATCTATCTATCTATCTATCTATCTATCTATCTATCTATCTATCTATCTATCTATCTATCTATCTATCTATCTATCTATCTATCTATCTAACTATCTATCTATCTATCTATCTATTAGATGAATCACTTGTAGCTAGCTACACCTCAACACTATCTATCTATCTATCTATCTATCTATCTATCTATCTATCTATCTATCTATCTATCTATCTATCTATCTATCTATCTATCTATCTATCTATCTATCTGATGAATCACTTGTAGCTAGCTACACCTCTATCTATCTATCTATCTATCTATCTATCTATCTATCTATCTATCTATCTATCTATCTATCTATCTATCTATCTATCTATCTATTAGATGAATCACTTGTAGCTAGCTACACCTCAACACTATCTATCTATCTATCTATCTATCTATCTATCTATCTATCTATCTATCTATCTATCTATCTATCTATCTATCTATCTATCTATCTATCAGATGAATCACTTGTAGCTAGCTACACCTCTATCTATCTATCTATCTATCTATCTATCTATCTATCTATCTATCTATCTATCTATCTATCTATCTATCTATCTATCTATCAGATGAATCACTTGTAGCTAGCTACACCTCTATCTATCTATCTATCTATCTATCTATCTATCTATCTATCTATCTATCTATCTATCTATCTATCTATCTATCTATCTATCTATCTATCTATCTATCTATCTATCTAGTAGATGAATCACTTATAGCTAGCTACACCTCAACACTATCTATCTATCTATCTATCTATCTATCTAGTAGATGAATCACTTATAGCTAGCTACACCTCAACACTATCTATCTATCTATCTATCTATCTATCTATCTATCTATCTATCTATCTATCTATCTATCTATCTATCTATCTAGTAGATGAATCACTTGTAGCTAGCTACACCTCAACCTTATCTATCTATCTATCTATCTATCTATCTATCTATCTATCTATCTATCTATCTATCTATCTATCTATCTATCTATCTATCTATCTATCTATCTATCTATCTAGTAGATGAATCACTTGTAGCTAGCTACACCTCAACCTTATCTATCTATCTATCTATCTATCTATCTATCTATCTATCTATCTATCTATCTATCTATCTATCTATCTGATGAATCACTTGTAGCTAGCTACACCTCAACTCTATCTATCTATCTATCTATCTATCTATCTATCTATCTATCTATCTATCTATCTATCTATCTATATATCTATCTATCTATCTATCTATCTATCTATCTATCTATCTATCCATCCATCCATCCGATGAATCACTTGTAGCTAGCTACACCCCAACACTGATACTATTGATCATTGATGTGTAGTGCCATCTGTAACCTGACTATGTACTTTGTTTGCATTTTATTTTTCAGAAAGTTCCTTCTCTCTCTCTGCACATAAAGGGTGAACATATGTTTCAACTTGTGCTCAAAGGAAAACACCTTGCGTGGACAGAAATTCACCCAAATGCATTTTTTGTATGTAATTTGCATTGTAAAATGCTTTTAGTGCATTCAATTTCATGATTCAGCATGTTACAGAATGCACCACAAATGCCTCATTCTGTGAACGTGATGTATTTCATCCACCTACAGTGCTCAGCATAAATGAGTACACTCCCTTTTGACAATGAACATTTTTATACATTTCTCAGCGAGTATAGACAATATTTTTATTATATCCATTGTATCCATCCATTTGGTCACCTATCTTTAGCAAGAAAAAGAGTATGCGTTTAAATTAAAGTGAGTCAATGCAAAATAAAAATAAACAAATAAAAATATTGATAAACTACAAAACACCAAATAAATGTTATTTTTTTATATTTCTCTTGATTTATTCTGATTATTAAAATTGTATTTAATATTTTTTTCCAACATATTAATTTAGGTGTACTCATTTTTTGAACTGTGATCTTTTTTTTTTTTTTTGGGCTTTGGTACTGACTCATCAAATGCATGTGCTCAAATATGCTATTATAAAACATCCTACACTGTAAAAAATATTCATAAAATTAGCCGTTTTACCTATTCTTGTATTTATTTATTATTTTTCCCCATTTATTTATACTTTTGAATTGCACCAGGGGAGCTAGATCTTTCTTCAGACAACTTTTAACCTTGAAAAGTTCAAAAAAGTTACTTTTATTAACATTTTTAATAGTTTAAAGTGATAAATTATCTGGGTTGGTGTTGTATATTACAATAAAAAACTTTGTAATAAACTGCCAGTATATTTTCCAACACAGGCTCATTGAGAAAATGTACCCTCATATACATTTCTGGAGAGCGCGAATTATATAGCCAGAGCTATGTATGGCTATATTTCGTCTTTAAAACAAACGCTACGGGGTGGTATGATGCCACCGGCAGCTTCTGTTTCTTTTCACGCTACAAGCTGACCATTTACCTACGTGTTACCAATTTGCCCAGTAGCTCGCCATGTACGTTGGCAGACTTGAGACACAGAAAGGAGTTGGCCGTGGTGATGGCGTTCAGGTCTGGCGAAGAACAATTCCAGAAAGCAGGTAAAACAAAAACAAAAGGCAAATAATAAAATAAACAAGTACATAACAGGGTGAGAACGTGGTAGGATCTGAAAACATGGTAAAAATCAGACAAGGGCTTTTCTTTTTCTGGATTTTTAAAAAAAAAAACAATATCGGTTGGGTTTAGGGAAGGGGGTGGCTGAGGTGATCGATCGGTCAGTCAGTCAACAGTGGCCTCTGGTGGATTTACGCGAGAACAGCTGGCACGAATGACACTCGCGAGAGAAATTTGAGGTTTGAAAAAGCATACACAGCGCCCTCTTGTGGATTCGCGAATAGAAAAACTGCAAAAAAAAAGTACCTTTTGAGACTTATTTCGCAATCTCCAGAATTGTATATAGGGGTACGTATCAACAATAAGCCTGGTTTGCCATTTTCTGTTATTTTACAGACTTATTTCTCTATATATGATGTCTTATACAACTACTAAAATGTCAATAAAAGTCACATTGTTAAACTGTAGAGTTGAATTTTCAACATCAATAGTCGACAGAGTAAAGACCAAGCTCACTTTTTTTGTGTGTGCAAAATCCTAAAATCGTATATAAACGTCAATACAACATTTATGTGCAATCTGTAAAAGAAATCAATCCCTTGGAACAACATGTGGGTGAATAAATGATGAATTTAAATTTGGGGGGTGACCTATTGCTTTAAGGAGATGATCTTGAGCTACACGATTGCGTCTCTAGGCGTAAAGGACTTTATTTCTTTATTGCTTCTGCCCCTGAGCCCCTTTCATTTTGTTTATTAAGTTCCTCCTGACAGCTGATGGCTCTCCCTCCATTTCTGAATCCCTCGGGAGATTCTTTTCTTTCCTGCTTAAATGCGAATGTTTAAAATCAAATGCTATTGGGGTCTGGAGTCGAATGCTCTCGGCGAGACTGGGATGGACTTGAGTCCGCTGACAGTTGTGATTCAGTTTTGCAACTGCATGGGGAAGAAAGAAATTCAATTAATAAATGAAATCAAATCATCGTCTGGAGTGGGTGAATCTGAATTATTCACCATGACTTTGGTCACTCCTGTGTCCTAACCCCATCCCCACTGTTCTCATATCTGTTACAAAGCAAAATGTGCCAACACACACTTGGAAATTCAGGGGGATGATGATGGCAACTGATAAAATATTAATTGTCCTGCAGTTGTTGCAGTTATCTGACAACCTCTTCTCCTCACTGCACATCCCCGAGGCAAGCCCACCACAGCTTTGGTTGATCGGTCATCTGAACATTACACTAAAAAAGTGATGAATTAGATTTAAAAAAAAATAAATTAAAGATGTGAAATACAAGTGGGGAAAATCAGTATTGAACACGTCACCATTTTGCTCAGAAAATATATTTCTAAAGGTGCTGTTGACTTAAAAGGTTCACTGAATGTTGGTAACAACCAAAGAAATCAATATATGCAATGAAAACAAATCTAATTAGTTCACAAATGAAGTTGTGTGTAAAAAACTTAAATGACACAGGGAAAAAGTGTTGAACACATGAAGATAGGAAGGCATACAAAGGCATGGAAAGCTCAGACAGCAGCTGAAATCTCTCAGTAGTTAAAAGCAAACCCTCTGCCCTTCGTGATGCTGAATGCTGAACAGTTGGCACGGTGGCTCAGTGGTTAGCACTATTGCCTCACAGCAAGCTGGTTCGAGTCCCGGCTGGGTCAGTTGGCATTTCTGTGTGGAGTTTGCATGTTCTCCTCATGTTCGCGTGGGTTTCCTCCGGGTGCTCTGGTTTCTCCCACAGTCCAAAGACATGCACTAAAGGAAACTGAATAAACTAAATTATCTGTAGTGTGTGAGAGTGTATGGGTGTTTCCAAGTACTGGGTTGCAGCTGGAAAGGCATCCGCTTTGTAAAACATATTCTGGATAAGTTGGCGGTTCATTCCACTTTGGTGACATAAGGCGAAGGAAAATTTATGAACGAATATTAGTAACTATAGAAAACTATTGTTATTCAATTCATTCATTTAATTATTAATTCCTTTAATAACAGTATGTAGTGAATTACTTTTTAACACTTAACTGTGCCAAATTGCAATACAATATAATCACATTAAAGCAATGCTCTCTTACATGTATATCTATTATAACTGAGTTTATTTCTGTTGTTGGTATATGATTACAGAAGGTGGCATGGCATAACATTTACACCATCATACATTTTACATGCATCATAATGTTTTTAATCTTTCAGCTGGACAGCAGTTTGAACTGCAGTAGTTAAATAGCCATTCTTACATGCATGTGGTGACATTTTGCAAGAACCCTATTAAAGTATGTTTCTTCTTGCACATTTCGCAACACTTAAAACACTTACACTAAACTTAAAGGGTAGTTCACTCAAAACTGAAAATACAGTCATCATTTGCTCACCCTTTACTTGTTCCAGACCTGTTTGACTTTCTTCTTATGGCAAAAGTGGAGACCCAGGTACACAATTACAGAAATGTGTTTTTCCACCAGTCATAGGTCTTACACAGATGTATATGTTACAATTTAGAATTTAAAACAATTTAATAGTTACAAAACTATAATTAAGGAACAAGTTATTTATTTGATAACTGGAAAGGAATATATGAACCTATCAGTTTACAATATACTGATGCACTATTTTTCTGGGCTTTAATGGTGATAATAGTCAGGAATGTTGGACCATTATTGCCTTTTAGCATAAGAAGAGGACAGAAAATAGCCAGACAATAATGTGTGAATTGTGGAGAGGGCTAAATCTAAAAAAATACAATTATTTTTTAGTAAGTATACTTTTTTTTTGCTTCTATTCTTGCCAAATATATATATTTCTAGAGCAACCCTTTGTTCCGTTGTCATAATATTCTAATACATTTCAATAGGTAAAACTCTCCAAGATATGAACGAAAGCAAGTGATGCATCAAAGTGTGATAAAAAAAAACCTTGAATGGTTATAAAAATCCTTATAATCATTAAAATAATTTCTAAAAATAAGTAGTTTAAAAACATTGAATGATATTAATGATATGACGTAGTTCTGGAAACGTTCTACTTCTTAGTTTATCCGTTCGACTTTACGGTCAGTTTCTTTTGACCACCCCCTGTTGTTTTAAAGAATATCACAACGGCGAACGCTGCAAGTATAAAAGCCTCTTTCATTTTGTGAGGTGTGCGTGCAGTCAGCAGAGGTCGCGATGCAACGCCAGGCGAAAGTATAAATCCAGCTTTAGGCTGCGTCCGAAATTGTCTTAGTAGCCTCAGTTGGTACTGCATTTGAAATTGAATTTACTACTCGACCGTTAGAAAAGTATGTCTATAAAGTGCGAATGTGAGCAGTATGAATGGAACTTGGATGTACTACAGTACATCCACCATTTTCACGTAACCACGTGATAATCACGTGACCTACCTGCATTAGTTGTGTCGCTTCACTCTCGATCATGAATTCTCTCATGGCGCGTCATTGGATAGCTTACCATCCATCCGATGCACATTTCAGAATCTCGCCAGAAGTAGTAGGCCCAGAGCATATTTCTCACATACTGATTTTCGAATTCTATAAATTCAGACATACTACTCGGCTCGCATACTGTTTTAGTGTACTATATAGTATGGAAGTATGCGATTTCAGACACAGCCTCAGATTTGCACTCTAGTGTTTACAGTAGTCAACATTTGGATCAAAAACAGAAACTCAACGTTGTCCTAAAACGTTATGTAGTTATGTACTTTTTTGAAAGAGCAATTTCCATATATTGGTGAAAGTTTAAGCAGTAACATAACTTTACTAATTACACAACGTATTTCTCAGGGATAAAATCCAGCTTTTAGTCTTTGAAATTTTATAGCTTGATTCCTCTCAAACTCGCAGTGATTCATCAAAACAGCGACTGGACGGTTCAAAAGGACAGTTCAATAACTCTGGCTGTTTGCCCTGGGTTTTTGTCCCTGGAATAAACAATACCCTTGATGAAAGGCACTTTTAGCCTAAAACCATGCCTTCAGAGCAAGCGAGTGAGCGAGAGAGAGAGAAACTCAATAATGAATATGTTCTTGTGAGCACTACACTTGATATAATGAGTGTCTTTGCTGCTTTGTGAGACCTGAATACTTCACTGAGTGGTTCTTGCAAAGGGAACAAAAGGAGACTTCTTTCTGCACAGCGCCATATCACTTATGACATCCTCAACCGGAGACACGGAAAACGCCGAAACCGGAGAGCTGTTTCCCAGTGGACCGGCATCAAATGTAAACATAGAAAGAATCTGCGAGGCTTTGAGATGTTTTGACGGTCCTAATCTGAACTTCACCTTCATGTTGTGTTTAAACAACGACTAGATGAAAATTCCCACCCCTGCTGTGCACACGTCATTGCAAAATCATGACAAATCAGCTGTCAGGGCTTTCAACAGTCTGAAAAATGGAACAAATACGTCTAGGTGTACATGACAAAAGATAAAATGGATCTCAGCTTCTGCCTAGGTTTCGAACAGTATTACTACAGCAGCAGAAATCTTACATTTTATGCTGTTTGAGAGCTTCATAGTCAGTCACTTTTTCAAGTTTCGGTTATACTATGATTCAAGGGCGGAGCCAGATATTATAAACATTATATAGAGCTTAGTCCAAATATATTTGTTCATTGTGTACCCCTGATCACCCCCTGAGTTTAATAACAATAATAAGATGTGAAGTTTTAATAAGATGAATAACTAAGCCTCAAGGTATTTCAAGGTATGTTATTCCCAGATAACAGCCTTTGAATAACACAAGCTCATCCAGGAAATTTGAATCACCTTGACTGTCAGTGAATATGTTTGTCTGTCACACCAAAGTTTTCAATCATTTTTGACTCTTATGCCGCACCTTGTGAATGAATAATATAAAGGTTAGTATGTGCTTCATTCAACTGGTTTCTTTTTATTTAGTTTCTGCTTTGCATTTTTTATTGTTTGGTGCCATTTTGTGACTGAATTATTGCAGGTTAGTGTATGCTCCATCAGCTCCACTCAGCCAGAGCTCATTCGAACAATTTGGTATGATCCCTCAATAATAGAGGGGTTTAGGGATGGAGTTTGGTGCCATGCCCCCTTTTAACAATTTTACATTTTTGTACGAATTTGTACGAATTAGCCACTAAACTGACATAACATAAAATAGCTAAGATTCATTGTGTCATTGTGATTTTTTTATGTTTTGTGGTCATGTAATAAGCAGGATTTAGCACATTAAGGATCATTGTTTTCGAAGAATAAAGCACTTCAGTCTTATAGTACAGTTCTCTGCTTTATGTTGGGCTGCCGATAAACCTGTCTGGCTCTATTCTGCGATAACAACCTCTTGGATGTACTTTATCCTTAACATAATAAGTAGAAATTTAACATTAGTAAGTTTACTAGTAAGTTTATCTTTAAAAAAAAATTATACCATGCTTCATTAAAGATCATAAAATCAACCAAAGTAAAAATGGTAGATCTCACCAAAACAATTAGGATTACCTGCCTTTTGTTACGTGTGTAGATATTTACAATAGCAGCCCAATGTTCTCCTCAGAATATTTAGCAAACTTACTTTAATCAGAAATTAGTGTCTGTAACAGAAAATACCAACTTGAAATTGCTTGTGGTGTGGTGATAAGACGAATAATGTGTTGAGTGATTGACAAGAGGTATGGGCATATTTGAACATAGTGTGTGATGTTAGCATGTAGCTAGCTAAAGGAAAGAGAAAGTTGGTTGATAATGGTTTATTAATGCTATCCCATGGCAACTTTTTGATGTAATTTGTATTAATTTGTATTATTTCATTCATTCATTTTCCTTCTGGTTAGTCCCTTATCAATCAGCGGTCACCACAGCGGAATGAACCGCCAACTATTTCAGCATATGTTTTACGCAGTGAATGCCCATCCACACGTAATCCAGTACTGGAAAGTTGTATTTTCACATTTGTACATTTTACTACATTTGCTCATCATCCAATAAGGGAATGAGGGATAGGTTTAGGGGTGGGGTTTGGGGTATACCTCCTTTCCAAAATCATCTTTTAATAAATTTAATTTGTACGAATTAGCCTACTTTTCACAATACATAAAGTAGATACATTTCCTTGTGAGATTGTGCTGCTTTTATTGATCCCAGCTGTTTAAGTTGCTTTCAACACAGGCTCATTGTGAAAACGTACCCTCATATACATTTCTGGAGAGTGAAAATTAAGTAGCCAGAGCTATGAATGGCTGCATTTCATCTTTAAATTGAATGCTATGGGGTAGTATGATGCCGCGATAGGCTTCTGTTTCTTTTCGCGCTACCAGCTGATCACTTACCTTCATCATGTAGATCAGAGAGGTCTGAGAGGAGCTGACCGCGATGACGGGGTACGAGTCTGGTGGAGAATGGTTCCAGAACAAAAACAAAAAGCACAACATTAACTAAACAAGTAAATAACAGGGTGGGTTAGGGGATCGGTCGGTCAGTCAGTCAGTCAACATTGACCTCTGGTGGATTTACGTGAGAACAGCAGGCACGAGTGGCACACAATGCCAAGTGAATGCGAGAGTATATGAGTGCTTCCCAGTACTGGGTTTTGTCTGAAAGGGCATCCGCTGCAAATATAATTGCTGCATTTAAATTTTAAGTTGGATCAAATGAACTTTACAAGTAATTTCAACATACATTACACTGATCTAAAAAATTCAATTCAATTCATCTTAATTTATATAGCGCTTCTACAATTTCGATTGTGTCAAAGCAGCTTAACATTGAAGTTCTAGTAAATTGAAACTGTGTCAATCCAGTTTTCAGAGATGAAGTTCAGTTTAGTTCAGTTCAGTGTGGTTTAAATTTCACTGCTGAAAGTCCAAACACTGAAGAGCAAATCCATCAATGCTCAGCTCCACAAGTCCCAAACCGAGCAAGGCAGTGGCAACAGTGGCAAGAAACAAAACTTCACCAATTGATGAAAGTGAAGGAAAAAACCTAGAGTGAAACCAGGCTCAGGTGAGCACGAATATTTCTCATCTGACCAACCTTCTTGTGCATAGGTGCAGTCTAGGCGTCTAGTCTGGAGAAGGCCGGACGTCCATCGTAGAGAAGCTGCAGGTGTGAGTAGGTCACTGGCGGGTGTTCAGGCTGGCCCACAGGATTAATGCAGAGACTTGTCAACATCAAGTTAAATATTGTGTAACAAATAAGGATAAAGCTTGGTCTTTTAATAAGTTACCATCACCATTTTATAAATATATACTATTATAACTTACTGATCATATATAGAATTGAAGTCAGAATTATTAGCTCCCCTTTGATTTTTCTTTTTTAAATATTTCCCAAATGATGTTTAACAGAGCAAGGAAATGTTCACAGTATGTCTGATAATATTTTTTTCTCCTGGAGAAAGTCTTATTTGTTTTATTTTGGCTAAAATAAAAGCAATTTTTAATTAAAAAAAACACAAAACATTTTGAGAGTTATTAGCCCCTTTAAGCTATATATATTTTTTGATAGGCAAGTTATTGTATAACGATGGTTTGTTCTGTAGACTAATTACCCTAACTTGCCTTGTTAACCTAATTAAGCCTTTAAATGTCACTTTAAGCTGTATAGAAGTGTCTTTATTATTATTATTTATTACTTATTATTACTTTATGTCTTAATATTATTTACTGTCATCATGGCAAAGATAAAATAAATCAGTTATTAGAAATGAGTTATTAAAACTATTAAGTTTAGAAATTTGTAAAAAAATTGGGGAAAAATATAGGGGGCTAATAATTCAGGAATAATTAACTAATAATTATTAATTTTGTATATATATATATATATATATATATATATATATATATATATATATATATATATATATATATATATATATATACACACAAAGTAAAACATGTGAAAAACATTTGTTTTAAGCCACGTAATAATTAATTTTCCATTATTTCTGCTTGCTTTCTCATTTAAATGTACAAGTTTTTCTGCATTAAATTCAGTTTATATAAAAATTATTATATATAAATCCTATTTGCAATAAATGCAATGTTTGTAGAAATAAAATAATAATAGCCAACTGTATATATGTATAATGAAAGAAAATTCTTTCATTATACATATATATAATGGGGGGGGGACAAAGTATAAAAATTCTAAGTAATTAAAAATCAGTATTCTGGAACTAAAATAGTGTCATGAATGGTTTCACTCAAAAACTAATAGTAAATAGTTACAAAACAATAGGTAACATTTGATTTAATATAAATGAAGCATGAAATGTTGCAGCAGAACTGAACGATTCATATTTTATTCAATAATCTGATTTATTATGCAAAAATTTCAGAATTACAGTGTAAAAATAAATCTTATCCACAGTCATCTCTGTTGTCACTATAGTCATTCAGCTTAATTTTAATTTGCAACACAATTTGTGATGAATCTGAAAAGTTTATTAGTCAAAATGGGTTATTTTTAACATATAGCATTCTTATACTATGGTATTTTCAACAGAAAGTGAAATAAAACCAGGCATCCATGGTTTCCCGAATGCTTTAGTTCTCATTAAATCTGCTACTTTAACTTAGCAAAACTTTTTTTATTGTCTCTTTAAAAGTTAATTATCCTTCCACTACATAAAAGATGAGTTTTATTGACCTGTAAGAACTGCTCGTCTGTTGATTCCACCAATAACACGGTACTTTTCCACAGAGGTTGCTTGCAGTTTAACTCCAAACACAATGGACGTCCCGATGAAAAGTCTGCTCATGACAGTTCCTTCCCCGGGGAGGACAAGGAGCAACTTTGGAAAACCTATTTAGCAAAGCGCCCCGTTTGCAGTAGGAACTCCCAGCGGATCCTCACCGAGCGCCTGGAGCACAATCGCAGCTAAACACCCAACAGACACCAACACCTGCTGTCGACGGCCCTCAGGGGACAACACACACTCACACACACATATCCCACAATGGTCTCTATAATACAAGACAAACATGAGCTCTGAGGATCAACCAAACCTCGACCCAAATGACGACACTGGCTAAACATCTAAATAAACAGTTTACAGTCTTACAGAGACTATGGGGCCATTATATGACAGCATTTTGTAGCCAATAACTGGAAGTATAAGTTTGGCTCGATTGTTTACATGATAATTTCATTTTTGGGATTTAAAATCACCATTGAATCAAAAATACTCTTATTTTAATATGTATATAGTAGTGCGTATTATAAACAAAGTATCTGTGCACTTCGTTATTTTGTAAACATCTATTTTGTGCTCATTATCTTTAATCAAATACCAGTACCTTCCTTTCTGACTTTCCTTCACTTGACATGGTAACATGCCTTTTGGGGCGGGGCTCTAATAATAATAATAATAATAATAATAATAATAATAATAATAATAATAATAGGGCGGGGCTATCAGCCATTTAGGGTGGGGCTATCAGATATTTTGGGTGGAGCTATCCATCCTTTAAAGCGGGGCTCTAATACTTTAAGAGCGGGGCTATCAATCATCTAGGGCGGGCTATCCGACATTTAGGGTGGAGCTATTAGTCCTTTCAGGCGGAGCTATTTTTGCCCTGTCTTTGCAAGAGGCAGTGGATCAAACGAATATGGTATGAGTTCATCTAGAGGTTTGCATTCCCGCGGCTGTACCGCAGGAGCTATGGGACCCGACCGGATGTCTTGCGGCATGGGAATACATTTAAAAAATAAAACGCAGTAGCAGTCGATAACTGTAATTTGAACAAGAGTGGACGGGCTAACAACATAGTGATCTCAAGTCCTGATGCTATTTTGGACCAGTGCTTTCTGCACGTGCATTTTATACGCACAGTCTGTGCGCGCATCATCTGTATAACGGTTATCAACAGGGCTATCAGCCATTTAGGGTGGGGCTGTCAGATATTTTGGGTGGAGCTATCCATCCTTTAAAGCGGGGCTCTAATACTTTAAGGGCGGGGCTATCAATCATCTAGGGCGGGCTATCCGACATTTAGGGTGGAGCTATTAGTTCTTTCAGGCGGAGCTATTTTTGCCCTATCTTTGCAAGAGGCAGTGGATCAAACGAATATGGTATGATTTCATCTAGAGGTCTGCATTCCCGCGGCTGTACCGCAGGAGCTATGAGACCCGACCAGATTTCTTGTGGCACGGGAATACATTTCCAAATAAAACAACGTAGCAGACGATAACTGTAATTTGAACGGGAGTGGACGGGCTAACAACATAGTGATCCCAAGTCCTGATGCTATTTTGGACCAGTGCTTTCTGCACTTGCATTTTATTCGCACAGTCTGTGCGCGCATCATCTGTATAACGGTCCTCCGGGCTTTACCATGGGAGAGCAAAGTGAAGAAATGCAGTCCTTGAAGGACATTCAGCTTGCATTAGAAAACGTTCAAGTTACTGTTAAGAATCCCACATCAGGCAGGTCTGATTCATGGGAGTTGTTTTCATGCGTCATAGACTCCAATGAACAAAAAAAAATACTATTGCACGATATGATAATACCTCAGAGATTTAGTCTTTGAATAATGTTACTATTAATTATTATAAATAATGTTAATGAATGTTACTTCCAACTGTCATATGTGCGCTGTATCTGGTGTGCGACCAGCTTCAGAAGACTGGAACCTCAGGTTTAAGGCAACACTCATGTTTCATCACAAAGGGCCAAACAAAACTGATTTTAGCCTACAATCCTTGCAAAACCTACAGTTGTATCTGTTATCTCTCTCTTCTGGTAGGGCCCAATTTAAACGCGAGATTTTGCAAACCAGATCTAAATTTAGCGGAAATGGTTGGGTTGGGTAGAAAATTATTTTAAGCAGGCAGCAGGTGAACAAAGACTGAATATACAGCAGGACAGGTCAGGTGCGGAATAAAACCTGGGGGGAGTGGGCGGAAGTGGGACTAAAAAATTTGTCCCATGCAGACCTCTTATTCCATCTTCTAAATTTAAGTGCTTCCCTCTCATCTTTATCACTCATCTGAAAATACTCTGCACCAGACTGACAGTGATTTATAGGTGATTTATAATCCTTCACAACTGAGTGAAAACTAGCATTCAAATTTTGCTCCATTTTGTAAGCAACGCCCATCCTCCAATGATCCAATCAATTCCCAAATGACAGATTTAAATAAATTATGCCCGCCCTATTTTTTTTCTAATTTCAGAAACCATTTTAATTGGTTGTATGTCAAGATAAGGGGAAAAAAAGACATTTTCATGAACTAATCATTTTCTTTAGTGATGTTTTATAAACAAATTTCGGGAGGAGCACGCGCAGAAGTTTCAGTATCAAATACGTCATTGACAATTATTCTATTATCCAATCAGTTCTTGACCAAACCCCTATATATACCAAAGCTGTCTTACCTGCAGCATCTTACGACTTTAGCATCCCTCCACCACCCCGTCACCTCACCTCTTAAGCATTCAAATCCCGGGGGGAGCGTTCTGGGGCCGGGCTAGATACTTCGCTCAAATTCCAATTCCTCTCTGTTTCCTGATAAGAGGAATAACTCGAGTTTGGGTGTCTTCCCCGAGCTCAGAGCCCTCTCCCCGGACAGCACGCCAAATACGCTTTATTCTGAAACTATTGCAAGTGTGAACACGTGAATTGACAATATGTGAACTAGTAGTAAAGACATTTCCTGACTTTCTAGAGAGCTTGTAGACTAATCATATATTTAATCTAATTATATGCTTTCTTAAAAGTTGCTTTCTTGTTGATGGGATAGAGCACAGCACATATTTAAATGGGCAGGGCTTCTGTCTGCCCGGTGACTCTTGCTTCGTTGCTAAATTACTAACATGGATTTTTATTGAGATAACAGCTGTGTTGTGCCTATGTGCTTTAGGAAGGCTGAACAACAGCGTAGATTCATTCGACCTCATGTCTGAGTCCACTAGATCCTGATTTCAGAGGTGCACCCAGCTCTGTGAGTTCATCAACTTCTCCAGAAACTATTTCAAGAGTTCACACTTAGCTGATGATTAATTATAAGCTTGTTTGGCATGCTGTCCCGGGAGAGAGCCCTGAGCTCATAAGATTCTCGAGCCCGGGGCTCCCTCCCGTTGCAAGGCGAGAAGGGAGTTTGAGCTCAGGTAGATCTCGAGGACTCCCCCGCTGTAATAACCAATGAACAGCCAGTGATTGCTCTTGAGAGATAACCATTAACTAGGAGCATGTCTATAGTGCCGGTTTGGATTAGTCAATTAACTTATGTTGCATGTTTTTTGGACGGTGGGAGGAAACCGCGAAACCCGGGGGAAACCCACGTGAGCACGGGGAGAAAATGCAAACTCCGCACAGAAATGTCTGCTGGTTTGGTAAAGCCTAGAACCAGAGACATTCTTGCTGTGAGGCAACAGTGCTAAGCACTGGGCCACCGTGTCACCCATCTAGGAAGAAGGAGGAGTAGGGGTGGATGGGGGGATTCTTCAAAACGAAGATAGCGGTGGTACGTAACCCAGGGTATTTGTAGTAGCTTAGGAGTCGTCTGATTGGTGCATTGAGAATTGGATAATGCGGATCCAGCCGCTAGCAATCATAAGCACGTGATCCTCTCAAAATTTGTTTATAACTAAACTTCACATCTGGACGATGGAAGCTTTCAGCGGTGCTGTTGTTCGGTGTCGGCAAGAAGATTTCCCCTCGGACACCAACAACAGGCACTGGGTCATAATCATGCCCCTACAAGAGCAAGCTCCTGATTGGTTAACGTGGCGCGAATGTCTGTTGAAGTTTAGATTTATGCATGTTTAAGCTTGTCAAACACACAAAACGCTCAACTTTGGCTGCTTCATTGATGGGAATTGCATCGTTCGCTCCGTCTCATTCGCGTGAAACGTGCCGCAGGATGTCTATTTGCGGGTTTGCCTTGACTTAACATGTAAATCACTCTCGCTTGATGCTTCATTTGCGTCTGGTGTGAACACAGCATTACATTGCCTTCGGTCATTCATACA